>NC_077227.1:297766771-297923248 GCF_027887165.1 Monodelphis domestica | reverse complement strand
ATACGATTCAAACCATGAACTTAAAGTGTACCCTAGATAACTTTCTAACCCTAACTCTAACCCTATCCCTAACGATATATAGGTAGGTTTCGAACCACAAAAGTAATGCGTATTCTAACCCTAACCCTAACCCAAACTCTATCCCTAACATTAACCCAAACCATAACCCAATATACGTGCCGATTTCTAACCCAAACCCTAAACCTAAATACGTGCCAATTTCTGTCCTACCGATTTCTGCCGATTTCTGCTGATTTCTGTCCTACCGATTTCTGCCGATTTATAACCCTAACCCTAACCCTAACCCCAACCCTAAATACGTGCCGATTTCTGCCCTAACCCTTCAACCTAACACCTACCCTTACCCTAACCCTAACCATACCCTCAACCTAACCTTAACCCTAAATCTAACACTAAATATGTGCGTATTTCTCTCCTGCCGATTTGTAACCCTAATACTGAACCTAAATATAACCATAACCCTAACCCTAAATACCTGCCTATTTCTCTCCTAACCCTAACTCTAACCCTAACTCTACCCCTAACCCTAAAAACGTGGCGATTTCTAATCCTATCTTTAACCCAAAATAGGTATGGATTTCTAACTCTAATCTAACCCTAACCCTAACCCTAACCCTAACCCTAACCCTAAACCTAACCTTAACCATAACCCTAACCCTAAGCCTAACACTAAAGACGATTCAAAGCATGAACTTAAAGCAAACCCAAGATAACTTTCTAACCCTAACTCTAACCCTAACCCTATCCCTAACGATATATAGGTAGATGTAATGTAAAGTAATGTAATGTAAAGTAATGCATATTCTAACCCTAACCCTAACCCAAACTCTATCCCTCACATTAACCCAAACCATAACCCAATATACGTGCTGAATTTTGTCCTTCCGATTTCTGCCGATTTCTGCCGATTTCTAACCCTAACACTAACCCTAACCCTAACCCTAACCCTAAATACGTGCCGATTTCAGCCCTAACCCTAACCCTAACTCTACCCCTAACCCAACTTACGTGGCGATTTCTAATCCTAACCTTAACCGAAAATACGTATGGATTTCTAACACTAACCCTAACCCTATCCGTACAACTAAATACGTTGCCGATTTCTGTCCTAACACTAAGCCAAACCCTAACTATAACCCTAAACATAACCCTAACCCTAAATACGTGCCGATTTCTGCCCTAACCCTAACCCTAACCCTAACCCTAACCCTAACCCTAACCCTAAATACGTGCCGATTTCTCTCCTGCGGAGTTCTGTCCTAACCCTAACCTTAATCCTAACTCCAACCCTAAACCTAATATTAAGCCTAAACCTAACCCTAACCCTAAATACGTGCCGATTTCTGTCCTGCCGAATTCCTTGAAAACTCTAACCCAAACCCGAAAACTAATCCTAACCCACACCCTAACCCTAAATACGTGCTGATTTTCTGCATGCCAATTTCTAACAATTACCCTAACACTAACCCTAACCCTAAGTTTAATCCTAAAACTAAGCTTAACCCGAACTCTAACGCAAAATACGTGCGGATTTCTTTCCTGCCGATTTGTAACCCTAATCCTGAACCTAAATATAACCTTAACCCTAACCCTAAATACATGCCAATTTCTCTCCTAACCCTAACCCTAACCCTAATGCTAAATTTCTAAACCTAACCCTAACCCTAAATACGTGCCGATTTCTGTCCTGCCGAATTCTTTGAAAACTCTAACCCAAACCCGAAAACTAATCCTAACCCACACCCTAACCCTAAATACGTGCTGATTTTCTGCATGCCAATTTCTAACAATTACCCTAACACTAACCCTAACCCTAAGTTTAACCCTAAAACTAAGCTTAACCCGAACTCTAACGCAAAATACGTGCGGATTTCTGCCCTGCCGATTTCTAACCCTAATCCTGAACCTAAAAATAACCTTAACCCTAACCCTAAATATGTGCCAATTTCTCTCCTAACCCTAACCCTAACCCTAACCCTAAATAAATGCAATTTCTGCCGATATCTGTCCTAACCCTAAATCGAACCATAAATTTCTAAACCTAACCCTAACCCTAAATACGTGCCGAGTTCTGGCCTGCTGAATTCTGTGAAAACTCTAACCCTAAACCGAAACCTAACCCTAACCCAAACCCTCACCCTAAATACGTGCTGATTTTCTGCATGCCGATTTCTAACAATTACCCTAACACTAACCCTAACCCTAAGTTTAATCCTAAAACTAAGCTTAACCCGAACTCTAACGCAAAATACGTGCGGATTTCTTTCCTGCCGATTTGTAACCCTAATCCTGAACCTAAATATTACCTTAACCCTAACCCTAAATATGTGCCAATTTCTCTCCTAACCCTAACCCTAACCCTAATGCTAAATTTCTAAACCTAACCCTAACCCTAAATACGTGCCGATTTCTGTCCTGCCGAATTCTGTGAAAACTCAAACCCTAACTCGAAACCTAATCCAAACCCTAACCAAACGCTAACCCTAACGCTAAATTTCTAAACCTAACCCTAACCCTAACCTTAAATACGTGCCGATCTGTCCTGCCCAATTCTGTGAAAACTCTAACCCTAACTCGAAACCTAATCCTAACCCTAACCCAAACCCTAACGATAACCCTAACCTTAACCCTAACCCTAACCCTAAGCCTAACACTAAAGACGATTCAAAGCATGAACTTAAAGTATACCCTAGATAACTTTCTAACCCTAACTCTAACCCTATCCCTAACGATAAATAGGTAGGTTTCGAACCACAAAAGTAATGCGTATTCTAATCCTAACGAAAACTGTATCCCTAACATTAACCCAAACCCTAAATACGTGCCGATTTCTGTCCTTCCGATTTCTGCCGATTCCTAACCCTAACCCTAACCCTAAATACGTGCCGATTTCTGCCCTAACCCTAACCCTAAATATGTGCCGATTTCTCTCCTGCGGAGTTCTGTCCTAACCCTAACCCTAACCCTAACCCTAAATACGTGCCGATTTCTGCCCTAAACCTAACGCTAACCCTAACCCTAAATACGTGCCGATTTCTCTCCTGCGGAGTTCTGTCCTAACCCTAACCTTAATCCTAACTCCAACCCTAAACCTAATATTAAGCCTAAACCTAACCCTAACCCTAAATACGTGCCGATTTCTGTCCTGCCGAATTCTTTGAAAACTCTAACCCAAACCCGAAAACTAATCCTAACCCAAACCCTAACCCTAAATACGTGCTGATTTTCTGCATGCCGATTTCTAACAATTACCCTAACACTAACCCTAACCCTAAGTTTAACCCTAAAACTAAGCTTAACCCGAACTCTAACGCAAAATACGTGCGGATTTCTGCCCTGCCGATTTCTAATGTTAATCCTGAACCTAAATATAACCTTAACCCTAACCCTAAATACCTGCCAATTTCTCTCCTAACCCTATCCCTAACCCTAACCCTAACCCTAACCATAAATAAATGCAATTTCTGCCGATATCTGTCCTAACCCTAAATCGAACCATAAATTTCTAAACCTAACCCTAACCCTAAATACGTGCCGAGTTCTGTCCTGCTGAATTCTGTGAAAACTCTAACCCTAAACCGAAACCTAACCCTAACCCAAACCCTCACCCTAAATACGTGCTGATTTTCTGCATGCCGATTTCTAACAATTACCCTAACACTAACCCTAACCCTAAGTTTAATCCTAAAACTAAGCTTAACCATAACTCTAACCCAAAATACGTGCGGATTTCTGTCCTGCCGATTTGTAACCCTAATCCTGAACCTAAATATAACCTTAACCCTAACCCTAAATACGTGCCAATTTCTCTCATAACCCTAACCCTAACCCTAATGCTAAATTTCTAAACCTAAACCTAACCCTAAATACGTGCCGATCTGTCCTGCCGAATTCTGTGAAAACTCTAACCCTAACTCGAAACCTAATCCTAACCCTAACCCAAACGATAACCATAACCTTAACCCTAACCCTAAGCCTAACACTAAATACGATTCAAACCATGAACTTAAAGTGTACCCTAGATAACTTTCTAACCCTAACTCTAACCCTATCCCTAACGATATATAGGTAGGTTTCGAACCACAAAAGTAATGCGTATTCTAACCCTAACCCTAACCCAAACTCTATCCCTAACATTAACCCAAACCATAACCCAATATACGTGCCGATTTCTAACCCAAACCCTAAACCTAAATACGTGCCAATTTCTGTCCTACCGATTTCTGCCGATTTCTGCTGATTTCTGTCCTACCGATTTCTGCCGATTTATAACCCTAACCCTAACCCTAACCCCAACCCTAAATACGTGCCGATTTCTGCCCTAACCCTTCAACCTAACACCTACCCTTACCCTAACCCTAACCATACCCTCAACCTAACCTTAACCCTAAATCTAACACTAAATATGTGCGTATTTCTCTCCTGCCGATTTGTAACCCTAATACTGAACCTAAATATAACCATAACCCTAACCCTAAATACCTGCCTATTTCTCTCCTAACCCTAACTCTAACCCTAACTCTACCCCTAACCCTAAAAACGTGGCGATTTCTAATCCTATCTTTAACCCAAAATAGGTATGGATTTCTAACTCTAATCTAACCCTAACCCTAACCCTAACCCTAACCCTAACCCTAAACCTAACCTTAACCATAACCCTAACCCTAAGCCTAACACTAAAGACGATTCAAAGCATGAACTTAAAGCAAACCCAAGATAACTTTCTAACCCTAACTCTAACCCTAACCCTATCCCTAACGATATATAGGTAGATGTAATGTAAAGTAATGTAATGTAAAGTAATGCATATTCTAACCCTAACCCTAACCCAAACTCTATCCCTCACATTAACCCAAACCATAACCCAATATACGTGCTGAATTTTGTCCTTCCGATTTCTGCCGATTTCTGCCGATTTCTAACCCTAACACTAACCCTAACCCTAACCCTAACCCTAAATACGTGCCGATTTCAGCCCTAACCCTAACCCTAACTCTACCCCTAACCCAACTTACGTGGCGATTTCTAATCCTAACCTTAACCGAAAATACGTATGGATTTCTAACACTAACCCTAACCCTATCCGTACAACTAAATACGTTGCCGATTTCTGTCCTAACACTAAGCCAAACCCTAACTATAACCCTAACCCTAACCCTAACCCTAAATACGTGCCGATTTCTGCCCTAACCCTAACCCTAACCCTAACCCTAACCCTAAATACGTGCCGATTTCTCTCCTGCGGAGTTCTGTCCTAACCCTAACCTTAATCCTAACTCCAACCCTAAACCTAATATTAAGCCTAAACCTAACCCTAACCCTAAATACGTGCCGATTTCTGTCCTGCCGAATTCCTTGAAAACTCTAACCCAAACCCGAAAACTAATCCTAACCCACACCCTAACCCTAAATACGTGCTGATTTTCTGCATGCCAATTTCTAACAATTACCCTAACACTAACCCTAACCCTAAGTTTAACCCTAAAACTAAGCTTAACCCGAACTCTAACGCAAAATACGTGCGGATTTCTGCCCTGCCGATTTCTAACCCTAATCCTGAACCTAAAAACAACCTTAACCCTAACCCTAAATATGTGCCAATATCTCTCCTAACCCTAACCCTAACCCTAACCCTAAATAAATGCAATTTCTGCCGATATCTGTCCTAACCCTAAATCGAACCATAAATTTCTAAACCTAACCCTAACCCTAAATACGTGCCGAGTTCTGGCCTGCTGAATTCTGTGAAAACTCTAACCCTAAACCGAAACCTAACCCTAACCCAAACCCTCACCCTAAATACGTGCTGATTTTCTGCATGCCGATTTCTAACAATTACCCTAACACTAACCCTAACCCTAAGTTTAATCCTAAAACTAAGCTTAACCCGAACTCTAACGCAAAATACGTGCGGATTTCTTTCCTGCCGATTTGTAACCCTAATCCTGAACCTAAATATAACCTTAACCCTAACCCTAAATACATGCCAATTTCTCTCCTAACCCTAACCCTAACCCTAATGCTAAATTTCTAAACCTAACCCTAACCCTAAATACGTGCCGATTTCTGTCCTGCCGAATTCTTTGAAAACTCTAACCCAAACCCGAAAACTAATCCTAACCCACACCCTAACCCTAAATACGTGCTGATTTTCTGCATGCCAATTTCTAACAATTACCCTAACACTAACCCTAATCCTAAGTTTAACCCTAAAACTAAGCTTAACCCGAACTCTAACGCAAAATACGTGCGGATTTCTGCCCTGCCGATTTCTAACCCTAATCCTGAACCTAAAAATAACCTTAACCCTAACCCTAAATATGTGCCAATTTCTCTCCTAACCCTAACCCTAACCCTAACCCTAAATAAATGCAATTTCTGCCGATATCTGTCCTAACCCTAAATCGAACCATAAATTTCTAAACCTAACCCTAACCCTAAATACGTGCCGAGTTCTGGCCTGCTGAATTCTGTGAAAACTCTAACCCTAAACCGAAACCTAACCCTAACCCAAACCCTCACCCTAAATACGTGCTGATTTTCTGCATGCCGATTTCTAACAATTACCCTAACACTAACCCTAACCCTAAGTTTAATCCTAAAACTAAGCTTAACCCGAACTCTAACGCAAAATACGTGCGGATTTCTTTCCTGCCGATTTGTAACCCTAATCCTGAACCTAAATATTACCTTAACCCTAACCCTAAATATGTGCCAATTTCTCTCCTAACCCTAACCCTAACCCTAATGCTAAATTTCTAAACCTAACCCTAACCCTAAATACGTGCCGATTTCTGTCCTGCCGAATTCTGTGAAAACTCAAACCCTAACTCGAAACCTAATCCAAACCCTAACCAAACGCTAACCCTAACGCTAAATTTCTAAACCTAACCCTAACCCTAACCTTAAATACGTGCCGATCTGTCCTGCCCAATTCTGTGAAAACTCTAACCCTAACTCGAAACCTAATCCTAACCCTAACCCAAACCCTAACGATAACCCTAACCTTAACCCTAACCCTAACCCTAAGCCTAACACTAAAGACGATTCAAAGCATGAACTTAAAGTATACCCTAGATAACTTTCTAACCCTAACTCTAACCCTATCCCTAACGATAAATAGGTAGGTTTCGAACCACAAAAGTAATGCGTATTCTAATCCTAACGAAAACTGTATCCCTAACATTAACCCAAACCCTAAATACGTGCCGATTTCTGTCCTTCCGATTTCTGCCGATTCCTAACCCTAACCCTAACCCTAAATACGTGCCGATTTCTGCCCTAACCCTAACCCTAAATATGTGCCGATTTCTCTCCTGCGGAGTCCTGTCCTAACCCTAACCCTAACCCTAACCCTAAATACGTGCCGATTTCTGCCCTAAACCTAACGCTAACCCTAACCCTAAATACGTGCCGATTTCTCTCCTGCGGAGTTCTGTCCTAACCCTAACCTTAATCCTAACTCCAACCCTAAACCTAATATTAAGCCTAAACCTAACCCTAACCCTAAATACGTGCCGATTTCTGTCCTGCCGAATTCTTTGAAAACTCTAACCCAAACCCTAACCCTAAATACGTGCTGATTTTCTGCATGCCGATTTCTAACAATTACCCTAACACTAACCCTAACCCTAAGTTTAACCCTAAAACTAAGCTTAACCCGAACTCTAACGCAAAATACGTGCGGATTTCTGCCCTGCCGATTTCTAATGTTAATCCTGAACCTAAATATAACCTTAACCCTAACCCTAAATACCTGCCAATTTCTCTCCTAACCCTATCCCTAACCCTAACCCTAACCCTAACCATAAATAAATGCAATTTCTGCCGATATCTGTCCTAACCCTAAATCGAACCATAAATTTCTAAACCTAACCCTAACCCTAAATACGTGCCGAGTTCTGTCCTGCTGAATTCTGTGAAAACTCTAACCCTAAACCGAAACCTAACCCTAACCCAAACCCTCACCCTAAATACGTGCTGATTTTCTGCATGCCGATTTCTAACAATTACCCTAACACTAACCCTAACCCTAAGTTTAATCCTAAAACTAAGCTTAACCATAACTCTAACCCAAAATACGTGCGGATTTCTGTCCTGCCGATTTGTAACCCTAATCCTGAACCTAAATATAACCTTAACCCTAACCCTAAATACGTGCCAATTTCTCTCATAACCCTAACCCTAACCCTAATGCTAAATTTCTAAACCTAAACCTAACCCTAAATACGTGCCGATCTGTCCTGCCGAATTCTGTGAAAACTCTAACCCTAACTCGAAACCTAATCCTAACCCTAACCCAAACGATAACCATAACCTTAACCCTAACCCTAAGCCTAACACTAAATACGATTCAAACCATGAACTTAAAGTGTACCCTAGATAACTTTCTAACCCTAACTCTAACCCTATCCCTAACGATATATAGGTAGGTTTCGAACCACAAAAGTAATGCGTATTCTAACCCTAACCCTAACCCAAACTCTATCCCTAACATTAACCCAAACCATAACCCAATATACGTGCCGATTTCTAACCCAAACTCTAAACCTAAATACGTGCCAATTTCTGTCCTACCGATTTCTGCCGATTTCTGCTGATTTCTGTCCTACCGATTTCTGCCGATTTATAACCCTAACCCTAACCCTAACCCCAACCCTAAATACGTGCCGATTTCTGCCCTAACCCTTCAACCTAACACCTACCCTTACCCTAACCCTAACCATACCCTCAACCTAACCTTAACCCTAAATCTAACACTAAATATGTGCGTATTTCTCTCCTGCCGATTTGTAACCCTAATACTGAACCTAAATATAACCATAACCCTAACCCTAAATACCTGCCTATTTCTCTCCTAACCCTAACTCTAACCCTAACTCTACCCCTAACCCTAAAAACGTGGCGATTTCTAATCCTATCTTTAACCCAAAATAGGTATGGATTTCTAACTCTAATCTAACCCTAACCCTAACCCTAACCCTAACCCTAACCCTAAACCTAACCTTAACCATAACCCTAACCCTAAGCCTAACACTAAAGACGATTCAAAGCATGAACTTAAAGCAAACCCAAGATAACTTTCTAACCCTAACTCTAACCCTAACCCTATCCCTAACGATATATAGGTAGATGTAATGTAAAGTAATGTAATGTAAAGTAATGCATATTCTAACCCTAACCCTAACCCAAACTCTATCCCTCACATTAACCCAAACCATAACCCAATATACGTGCTGAATTTTGTCCTTCCGATTTCTGCCGATTTCTGCCGATTTCTAACCCTAACACTAACCCTAACCCTAACCCTAACCCTAAATACGTGCCGATTTCAGCCCTAACCCTAACCCTAACTCTACCCCTAACCCAACTTACGTGGCGATTTCTAATCCTAACCTTAACCGAAAATACGTATGGATTTCTAACACTAACCCTAACCCTATCCGTACAACTAAATACGTTGCCGATTTCTGTCCTAACACTAAGCCAAACCCTAACTATAACCCTAACCCTAACCCTAACCCTAAATACGTGCCGATTTCTGCCCTAACCCTAACCCTAACCCTAACCCTAACCCTAAATACGTGCCGATTTCTCTCCTGCGGAGTTCTGTCCTAACCCTAACCTTAATCCTAACTCCAACCCTAAACCTAATATTAAGCCTAAACCTAACCCTAACCCTAAATACGTGCCGATTTCTGTCCTGCCGAATTCCTTGAAAACTCTAACCCAAACCCGAAAACTAATCCTAACCCACACCCTAACCCTAAATACGTGCTGATTTTCTGCATGCCAATTTCTAACAATTACCCTAACACTAACCCTAACCCTAAGTTTAACCCTAAAACTAAGCTTAACCCGAACTCTAACGCAAAATACGTGCGGATTTCTGCCCTGCCGATTTCTAACCCTAATCCTGAACCTAAAAATAACCTTAACCCTAACCCTAAATATGTGCCAATTTCTCTCCTAACCCTAACCCTAACCCTAACCCTAAATAAATGCAATTTCTGCCGATATCTGTCCTAACCCTAAATCGAACCATAAATTTCTAAACCTAACCCTAACCCTAAATACGTGCCGAGTTCTGGCCTGCTGAATTCTGTGAAAACTCTAACCCGAAACCGAAACCTAACCCTAACCCAAACCCTCACCCTAAATACGTGCTGATTTTCTGCATGCCGATTTCTAACAATTACCCTAACACTAACCCTAACCCTAAGTTTAATCCTAAAACTAAGCTTAACCCGAACTCTAACGCAAAATACGTGCGGATTTCTTTCCTGCCGATTTGTAACCCTAATCCTGAACCTAAATATTACCTTAACCCTAACCCTAAATATGTGCCAATTTCTCTCCTAACCCTAACCCTAACCCTAATGCTAAATTTCTAAACCTAACCCTAACCCTAAATACGTGCCGATTTCTGTCCTGCCGAATTCTGTGAAAACTCAAACCCTAACTCGAAACCTAATCCAAACCCTAACCAAACGCTAACCCTAACGCTAAATTTCTAAACCTAACCCTAACCCTAACCTTAAATACGTGCCGATCTGTCCTGCCCAATTCTGTGAAAACTCTAACCCTAACTCGAAACCTAATCCTAACCCTAACCCAAACCCTAACGATAACCCTAACCTTAACCCTAACCCTAACCCTAAGCCTAACACTAAAGACGATTCAAAGCATGAACTTAAAGTATACCCTAGATAACTTTCTAACCCTAACTCTAACCCTATCCCTAACGATAAATAGGTAGGTTTCGAACCACAAAAGTAATGCGTATTCTAATCCTAACGAAAACTGTATCCCTAACATTAACCCAAACCCTAAATACGTGCCGATTTCTGTCCTTCCGATTTCTGCCGATTCCTAACCCTAACCCTAACCCTAAATACGTGCCGATTTCTGCCCTAACCCTAACCCTAAATATGTGCCGATTTCTCTCCTGCGGAGTCCTGTCCTAACCCTAACCCTAACCCTAACCCTAAATACGTGCCGATTTCTGCCCTAAACCTAACGCTAACCCTAACCCTAAATACGTGCCGATTTCTCTCCTGCGGAGTTCTGTCCTAACCCTAACCTTAATCCTAACTCCAACCCTAAACCTAATATTAAGCCTAAACCTAACCCTAACCCTAAATACGTGCCGATTTCTGTCCTGCCGAATTCTTTGAAAACTCTAACCCAAACCCGAAAACTAATCCTAACCCAAACCCTAACCCTAAATACGTGCTGATTTTCTGCATGCCGATTTCTAACAATTACCCTAACACTAACCCTAACCCTAAGTTTAACCCTAAAACTAAGCTTAACCCGAACTCTAACGCAAAATACGTGCGGATTTCTGCCCTGCCGATTTCTAATGTTAATCCTGAACCTAAATATAACCTTAACCCTAACCCTAAATACCTGCCAATTTCTCTCCTAACCCTATCCCTAACCCTAACCCTAACCCTAACCATAAATAAATGCAATTTCTGCCGATATCTGTCCTAACCCTAAATCGAACCATAAATTTCTAAACCTAACCCTAACCCTAAATACGTGCCGAGTTCTGTCCTGCTGAATTCTGTGAAAACTCTAACCCTAAACCGAAACCTAACCCTAACCCAAACCCTCACCCTAAATACGTGCTGATTTTCTGCATGCCGATTTCTAACAATTACCCTAACACTAACCCTAACCCTAAGTTTAATCCTAAAACTAAGCTTAACCATAACTCTAACCCAAAATACGTGCGGATTTCTGTCCTGCCGATTTGTAACCCTAATCCTGAACCTAAATATAACCTTAACCCTAACCCTAAATACGTGCCAATTTCTCTCATAACCCTAACCCTAACCCTAATGCTAAATTTCTAAACCTAAACCTAACCCTAAATACGTGCCGATCTGTCCTGCCGAATTCTGTGAAAACTCTAACCCTAACTCGAAACCTAATCCTAACCCTAACCCAAACGATAACCATAACCTTAACCCTAACCCTAAGCCTAACACTAAATACGATTCAAACCATGAACTTAAAGTGTACCCTAGATAACTTTCTAACCCTAACTCTAACCCTATCCCTAACGATATATAGGTAGGTTTCGAACCACAAAAGTAATGCGTATTCTAACCCTAACCCTAACCCAAACTCTATCCCTAACATTAACCCAAACCATAACCCAATATACGTGCCGATTTCTAACCCAAACTCTAAACCTAAATACGTGCCAATTTCTGTCCTACCGATTTCTGCCGATTTCTGCTGATTTCTGTCCTACCGATTTCTGCCGATTTATAACCCTAACCCTAACCCTAACCCCAACCCTAAATACGTGCCGATTTCTGCCCTAACCCTTCAACCTAACACCTACCCTTACCCTAACCCTAACCATACCCTCAACCTAACCTTAACCCTAAATCTAACACTAAATATGTGCGTATTTCTCTCCTGCCGATTTGTAACCCTAATACTGAACCTAAATATAACCATAACCCTAACCCTAAATACCTGCCTATTTCTCTCCTAACCCTAACTCTAACCCTAACTCTACCCCTAACCCTAAAAACGTGGCGATTTCTAATCCTATCTTTAACCCAAAATAGGTATGGATTTCTAACTCTAATCTAACCCTAACCCTAACCCTAACCCTAACCCTAACCCTAAACCTAACCTTAACCATAACCCTAACCCTAAGCCTAACACTAAAGACGATTCAAAGCATGAACTTAAAGCAAACCCAAGATAACTTTCTAACCCTAACTCTAACCCTAACCCTATCCCTAACGATATATAGGTAGATGTAATGTAAAGTAATGTAATGTAAAGTAATGCATATTCTAACCCTAACCCTAACCCAAACTCTATCCCTCACATTAACCCAAACCATAACCCAATATACGTGCTGAATTTTGTCCTTCCGATTTCTGCCGATTTCTGCCGATTTCTAACCCTAACACTAACCCTAACCCTAACCCTAACCCTAAATACGTGCCGATTTCAGCCCTAACCCTAACCCTAACTCTACCCCTAACCCAACTTACGTGGCGATTTCTAATCCTAACCTTAACCGAAAATACGTATGGATTTCTAACACTAACCCTAACCCTATCCGTACAACTAAATACGTTGCCGATTTCTGTCCTAACACTAAGCCAAACCCTAACTATAACCCTAACCCTAACCCTAACCCTAAATACGTGCCGATTTCTGCCCTAACCCTAACCCTAACCCTAACCCTAACCCTAAATACGTGCCGATTTCTCTCCTGCGGAGTTCTGTCCTAACCCTAACCTTAATCCTAACTCCAACCCTAAACCTAATATTAAGCCTAAACCTAACCCTAACCCTAAATACGTGCCGATTTCTGTCCTGCCGAATTCCTTGAAAACTCTAACCCAAACCCGAAAACTAATCCTAACCCACACCCTAACCCTAAATACGTGCTGATTTTCTGCATGCCAATTTCTAACAATTACCCTAACACTAACCCTAACCCTAAGTTTAACCCTAAAACTAAGCTTAACCCGAACTCTAACGCAAAATACGTGCGGATTTCTGCCCTGCCGATTTCTAACCCTAATCCTGAACCTAAAAATAACCTTAACCCTAACCCTAAATATGTGCCAATATCTCTCCTAACCCTAACCCTAACCCTAACCCTAAATAAATGCAATTTCTGCCGATATCTGTCCTAACCCTAAATCGAACCATAAATTTCTAAACCTAACCCTAACCCTAAATACGTGCCGAGTTCTGGCCTGCTGAATTCTGTGAAAACTCTAACCCGAAACCGAAACCTAACCCTAACCCAAACCCTCACCCTAAATACGTGCTGATTTTCTGCATGCCGATTTCTAACAATTACCCTAACACTAACCCTAACCCTAAGTTTAATCCTAAAACTAAGCTTAACCCGAACTCTAACGCAAAATACGTGCGGATTTCTTTCCTGCCGATTTGTAACCCTAATCCTGAACCTAAATATAACCTTAACCCTAACCCTAAATACATGCCAATTTCTCTCCTAACCCTAACCCTAACCCTAATGCTAAATTTCTAAACCTAACCCTAACCCTAAATACGTGCCGATTTCTGTCCTGCCGAATTCTTTGAAAACTCTAACCCAAACCCGAAAACTAATCCTAACCCACACCCTAACCCTAAATACGTGCTGATTTTCTGCATGCCAATTTCTAACAATTACCCTAACACTAACCCTAACCCTAAGTTTAACCCTAAAACTAAGCTTAACCCGAACTCTAACGCAAAATACGTGCGGATTTCTGCCCTGCCGATTTCTAACCCTAATCCTGAACCTAAAAATAACCTTAACCCTAACCCTAAATATGTGCCAATTTCTCTCCTAACCCTAACCCTAACCCTAACCCTAAATAAATGCAATTTCTGCCGATATCTGTCCTAACCCTAAATCGAACCATAAATTTCTAAACCTAACCCTAACCCTAAATACGTGCCGAGTTCTGGCCTGCTGAATTCTGTGAAAACTCTAACCCTAAACCGAAACCTAACCCTAACCCAAACCCTCACCCTAAATACGTGCTGATTTTCTGCATGCCGATTTCTAACAATTACCCTAACACTAACCCTAACCCTAAGTTTAATCCTAAAACTAAGCTTAACCCGAACTCTAACGCAAAATACGTGCGGATTTCTTTCCTGCCGATTTGTAACCCTAATCCTGAACCTAAATATTACCTTAACCCTAACCCTAAATATGTGCCAATTTCTCTCCTAACCCTAACCCTAACCCTAATGCTAAATTTCTAAACCTAACCCTAACCCTAAATACGTGCCGATTTCTGTCCTGCCGAATTCTGTGAAAACTCAAACCCTAACTCGAAACCTAATCCAAACCCTAACCAAACGCTAACCCTAACGCTAAATTTCTAAACCTAACCCTAACCCTAACCTTAAATACGTGCCGATCTGTCCTGCCCAATTCTGTGAAAACTCTAACCCTAACTCGAAACCTAATCCTAACCCTAACCCAAACCCTAACGATAACCCTAACCTTAACCCTAACCCTAACCCTAAGCCTAACACTAAAGACGATTCAAAGCATGAACTTAAAGTATACCCTAGATAACTTTCTAACCCTAACTCTAACCCTATCCCTAACGATAAATAGGTAGGTTTCGAACCACAAAAGTAATGCGTATTCTAATCCTAACGAAAACTGTATCCCTAACATTAACCCAAACCCTAAATACGTGCCGATTTCTGTCCTTCCGATTTCTGCCGATTCCTAACCCTAACCCTAACCCTAAATACGTGCCGATTTCTGCCCTAACCCTAACCCTAAATATGTGCCGATTTCTCTCCTGCGGAGTCCTGTCCTAACCCTAACCCTAACCCTAACCCTAAATACGTGCCGATTTCTGCCCTAAACCTAACGCTAACCCTAACCCTAAATACGTGCCGATTTCTCTCCTGCGGAGTTCTGTCCTAACCCTAACCTTAATCCTAACTCCAACCCTAAACCTAATATTAAGCCTAAACCTAACCCTAACCCTAAATACGTGCCGATTTCTGTCCTGCCGAATTCTTTGAAAACTCTAACCCAAACCCGAAAACTAATCCTAACCCAAACCCTAACCCTAAATACGTGCTGATTTTCTGCATGCCGATTTCTAACAATTACCCTAACACTAACCCTAACCCTAAGTTTAACCCTAAAACTAAGCTTAACCCGAACTCTAACGCAAAATACGTGCGGATTTCTGCCCTGCCGATTTCTAACCCTAATCCTGAACCTAAAAATAACCTTAACCCTAACCCTAAATACCTGCCAATTTCTCTCCTAACCCTATCCCTAACCCTAACCCTAACCCTAACCATAAATAAATGCAATTTCTGCCGATATCTGTCCTAACCCTAAATCGAACCATAAATTTCTAAACCTAACCCTAACCCTAAATACGTGCCGAGTTCTGTCCTGCTGAATTCTGTGAAAACTCTAACCCTAAACCGAAACCTAACCCTAACCCAAACCCTCACCCTAAATACGTGCTGATTTTCTGCATGCCGATTTCTAACAATTACCCTAACACTAACCCTAACCCTAAGTTTAATCCTAAAACTAAGCTTAACCATAACTCTAACCCAAAATACGTGCGGATTTCTGTCCTGCCGATTTGTAACCCTAATCCTGAACCTAAATATAACCTTAACCCTAACCCTAAATACGTGCCAATTTCTCTCATAACCCTAACCCTAACCCTAATGCTAAATTTCTAAACCTAAACCTAACCCTAAATACGTGCCGATCTGTCCTGCCGAATTCTGTGAAAACTCTAACCCTAACTCGAAACCTAATCCTAACCCTAACCCAAACGATAACCATAACCTTAACCCTAACCCTAAGCCTAACACTAAATACGATTCAAACCATGAACTTAAAGTGTACCCTAGATAACTTTCTAACCCTAACTCTAACCCTATCCCTAACGATATATAGGTAGGTTTCGAACCACAAAAGTAATGCGTATTCTAACCCTAACCCTAACCCAAACTCTATCCCTAACATTAACCCAAACCATAACCCAATATACGTGCCGATTTCTAACCCAAACTCTAAACCTAAATACGTGCCAATTTCTGTCCTACCGATTTCTGCCGATTTCTGCTGATTTCTGTCCTACCGATTTCTGCCGATTTATAACCCTAACCCTAACCCTAACCCCAACCCTAAATACGTGCCGATTTCTGCCCTAACCCTTCAACCTAACACCTACCCTTACCCTAACCCTAACCATACCCTCAACCTAACCTTAACCCTAAATCTAACACTAAATATGTGCGTATTTCTCTCCTGCCGATTTGTAACCCTAATACTGAACCTAAATATAACCATAACCCTAACCCTAAATACCTGCCTATTTCTCTCCTAACCCTAACTCTAACCCTAACTCTACCCCTAACCCTAAAAACGTGGCGATTTCTAATCCTATCTTTAACCCAAAATAGGTATGGATTTCTAACTCTAATCTAACCCTAACCCTAACCCTAACCCTAACACTAACCCTAAACCTAACCTTAACCATAACCCTAACCCTAAGCCTAACACTAAAGACGATTCAAAGCATGAACTTAAAGCAAACCCAAGATAACTTTCTAACCCTAACTCTAACCCTAACCCTATCCCTAACGATATATAGGTAGATGTAATGTAAAGTAATGTAATGTAAAGTAATGCATATTCTAACCCTAACCCTAACCCAAACTCTATCCCTCACATTAACCCAAACCATAACCCAATATACGTGCTGAATTTTGTCCTTCCGATTTCTGCCGATTTCTGCCGATTTCTAACCCTAACACTAACCCTAACCCTAACCCTAACCCTAAATACGTGCCGATTTCAGCCCTAACCCTAACCCTAACTCTACCCCTAACCCAACTTACGTGGCGATTTCTAATCCTAACCTTAACCGAAAATACGTATGGATTTCTAACACTAACCCTAACCCTATCCGTACAACTAAATACGTTGCCGATTTCTGTCCTAACACTAAGCCAAACCCTAACTATAACCCTAAACATAACCCTAACCCTAAATACGTGCCGATTTCTGCCCTAACCCTAACCCTAACCCTAACCCTAACCCTAAATACGTGCCGATTTCTCTCCTGCGGAGTTCTGTCCTAACCCTAACCTTAATCCTAACTCCAACCCTAAACCTAATATTAAGCCTAAACCTAACCCTAACCCTAAATACGTGCCGATTTCTGTCCTGCCGAATTCCTTGAAAACTCTAACCCAAACCCGAAAACTAATCCTAACCCACACCCTAACCCTAAATACGTGCTGATTTTCTGCATGCCAATTTCTAACAATTACCCTAACACTAACCCTAACCCTAAGTTTAACCCTAAAACTAAGCTTAACCCGAACTCTAACGCAAAATACGTGCGGATTTCTTTCCTGCCGATTTGTAACCCTAATCCTGAACCTAAATATAACCTTAACCCTAACCCTAAATACATGCCAATTTCTCTCCTAACCCTAACCCTAACCCTAATGCTAAATTTCTAAACCTAACCCTAACCCTAAATACGTGCCGATTTCTGTCCTGCCGAATTCTTTGAAAACTCTAACCCAAACCCGAAAACTAATCCTAACCCACACCCTAACCCTAAATACGTGCTGATTTTCTGCATGCCGATTTCTAACAATTACCCTAACACTAACCCTAACCCTAAGTTTAACCCTAAAACTAAGCTTAACCCGAACTCTAACGCAAAATACGTGCGGATTTCTGCCCTGCCGATTTCTAACCCTAATCCTGAACCTAAAAATAACCTTAACCCTAACCCTAAATATGTGCCAATATCTCTCCTAACCCTAACCCTAACCCTAACCCTAAATAAATGCAATTTCTGCCGATATCTGTCCTAACCCTAAATCGAACCATAAATTTCTAAACCTAACCCTAACCCTAAATACGTGCCGAGTTCTGGCCTGCTGAATTCTGTGAAAACTCTAACCCGAAACCGAAACCTAACCCTAACCCAAACCCTCACCCTAAATACGTGCTGATTTTCTGCATGCCGATTTCTAACAATTACCCTAACACTAACCCTAACCCTAAGTTTAATCCTAAAACTAAGCTTAACCCGAACTCTAACGCAAAATACGTGCGGATTTCTTTCCTGCCGATTTGTAACCCTAATCCTGAACCTAAATATAACCTTAACCCTAACCCTAAATACATGCCAATTTCTCTCCTAACCCTAACCCTAACCCTAATGCTAAATTTCTAAACCTAACCCTAACCCTAAATACGTGCCGATTTCTGTCCTGCCGAATTCTTTGAAAACTCTAACCCAAACCCGAAAACTAATCCTAACCCACACCCTAACCCTAAATACGTGCTGATTTTCTGCATGCCAATTTCTAACAATTACCCTAACACTAACCCTAACCCTAAGTTTAACCCTAAAACTAAGCTTAACCCGAACTCTAACGCAAAATACGTGCGGATTTCTGCCCTGCCGATTTCTAACCCTAATCCTGAACCTAAAAATAACCTTAACCCTAACCCTAAATATGTGCCAATTTCTCTCCTAACCCTAACCCTAACCCTAACCCTAAATAAATGCAATTTCTGCCGATATCTGTCCTAACCCTAAATCGAACCATAAATTTCTAAACCTAACCCTAACCCTAAATACGTGCCGAGTTCTGGCCTGCTGAATTCTGTGAAAACTCTAACCCTAAACCGAAACCTAACCCTAACCCAAACCCTCACCCTAAATACGTGCTGATTTTCTGCATGCCGATTTCTAACAATTACCCTAACACTAACCCTAACCCTAAGTTTAATCCTAAAACTAAGCTTAACCCGAACTCTAACGCAAAATACGTGCGGATTTCTTTCCTGCCGATTTGTAACCCTAATCCTGAACCTAAATATTACCTTAACCCTAACCCTAAATATGTGCCAATTTCTCTCCTAACCCTAACCCTAACCCTAATGCTAAATTTCTAAACCTAACCCTAACCCTAAATACGTGCCGATTTCTGTCCTGCCGAATTCTGTGAAAACTCAAACCCTAACTCGAAACCTAATCCAAACCCTAACCAAACGCTAACCCTAACGCTAAATTTCTAAACCTAACCCTAACCCTAACCTTAAATACGTGCCGATCTGTCCTGCCCAATTCTGTGAAAACTCTAACCCTAACTCGAAACCTAATCCTAACCCTAACCCAAACCCTAACGATAACCCTAACCTTAACCCTAACCCTAACCCTAAGCCTAACACTAAAGACGATTCAAAGCATGAACTTAAAGTATACCCTAGATAACTTTCTAACCCTAACTCTAACCCTATCCCTAACGATAAATAGGTAGGTTTCGAACCACAAAAGTAATGCGTATTCTAATCCTAACGAAAACTGTATCCCTAACATTAACCCAAACCCTAAATACGTGCCGATTTCTGTCCTTCCGATTTCTGCCGATTCCTAACCCTAACCCTAACCCTAAATACGTGCCGATTTCTGCCCTAACCCTAACCCTAAATATGTGCCGATTTCTCTCCTGCGGAGTTCTGTCCTAACCCTAACCCTAACCCTAACCCTAAATACGTGCCGATTTCTGCCCTAAACCTAACGCTAACCCTAACCCTAAATACGTGCCGATTTCTCTCCTGCGGAGTTCTGTCCTAACCCTAACCTTAATCCTAACTCCAACCCTAAACCTAATATTAAGCCTAAACCTAACCCTAACCCTAAATACGTGCCGATTTCTGTCCTGCCGAATTCTTTGAAAACTCTAACCCAAACCCGAAAACTAATCCTAACCCAAACCCTAACCCTAAATACGTGCTGATTTTCTGCATGCCGATTTCTAACAATTACCCTAACACTAACCCTAACCCTAAGTTTAACCCTAAAACTAAGCTTAACCCGAACTCTAACGCAAAATACGTGCGGATTTCTGCCCTGCCGATTTCTAATGTTAATCCTGAACCTAAATATAACCTTAACCCTAACCCTAAATACCTGCCAATTTCTCTCCTAACCCTATCCCTAACCCTAACCCTAACCCTAACCATAAATAAATGCAATTTCTGCCGATATCTGTCCTAACCCTAAATCGAACCATAAATTTCTAAACCTAACCCTAACCCTAAATACGTGCCGAGTTCTGTCCTGCTGAATTCTGTGAAAACTCTAACCCTAAACCAAAACCTAACCCTAACCCAAACCCTCACCCTAAATACGTGCTGATTTTCTGCATGCCGATTTCTAACAATTACCCTAACACTAACCCTAACCCTAAGTTTAATCCTAAAACTAAGCTTAACCATAACTCTAACCCAAAATACGTGCGGATTTCTGTCCTGCCGATTTGTAACCCTAATCCTGAACCTAAATATAACCTTAACCCTAACCCTAAATACGTGCCAATTTCTCTCATAACCCTAACCCTAACCCTAATGCTAAATTTCTAAACCTAAACCTAACCCTAAATACGTGCCGATCTGTCCTGCCGAATTCTGTGAAAACTCTAACCCTAACTCGAAACCTAATCCTAACCCTAACCCAAACGATAACCATAACCTTAACCCTAACCCTAAGCCTAACACTAAATACGATTCAAACCATGAACTTAAAGTGTACCCTAGATAACTTTCTAACCCTAACTCTAACCCTATCCCTAACGATATATAGGTAGGTTTCGAACCACAAAAGTAATGCGTATTCTAACCCTAACCCTAACCCAAACTCTATCCCTAACATTAACCCAAACCATAACCCAATATACGTGCCGATTTCTAACCCAAACCCTAAACCTAAATACGTGCCAATTTCTGTCCTACCGATTTCTGCCGATTTCTGCTGATTTCTGTCCTACCGATTTCTGCCGATTTATAACCCTAACCCTAACCCTAACCCCAACCCTAAATACGTGCCGATTTCTGCCCTAACCCTTCAACCTAACACCTACCCTTACCCTAACCCTAACCATACCCTCAACCTAACCTTAACCCTAAATCTAACACTAAATATGTGCGTATTTCTCTCCTGCCGATTTGTAACCCTAATACTGAACCTAAATATAACCATAACCCTAACCCTAAATACCTGCCTATTTCTCTCCTAACCCTAACTCTAACCCTAACTCTACCCCTAACCCTAAAAACGTGGCGATTTCTAATCCTATCTTTAACCCAAAATAGGTATGGATTTCTAACTCTAATCTAACCCTAACCCTAACCCTAACCCTAACCCTAACCCTAAACCTAACCTTAACCATAACCCTAACCCTAAGCCTAACACTAAAGACGATTCAAAGCATGAACTTAAAGCAAACCCAAGATAACTTTCTAACCCTAACTCTAACCCTAACCCTATCCCTAACGATATATAGGTAGATGTAATGTAAAGTAATGTAATGTAAAGTAATGCATATTCTAACCCTAACCCTAACCCAAACTCTATCCCTCACATTAACCCAAACCATAACCCAATATACGTGCTGAATTTTGTCCTTCCGATTTCTGCCGATTTCTGCCGATTTCTAACCCTAACACTAACCCTAACCCTAACCCTAACCCTAAATACGTGCCGATTTCAGCCCTAACCCTAACCCTAATTCTACCCCTAACCCAACTTACGTGGCGATTTCTAATCCTAACCTTAACCGAAAATACGTATGGATTTCTAACACTAACCCTAACCCTATCCGTACAACTAAATACGTTGCCGATTTCTGTCCTAACACTAAGCCAAACCCTAACTATAACCCTAAACATAACCCTAACCCTAAATACGTGCCGATTTCTGCCCTAACCCTAACCCTAACCCTAACCCTAACCCTAACCCTAAATACGTGCCGATTTCTCTCCTGCGGAGTTCTGTCCTAACCCTAACCTTAATCCTAACTCCAACCCTAAACCTAATATTAAGCCTAAACCTAACCCTAACCCTAAATACGTGCCGATTTCTGTCCTGCCGAATTCCTTGAAAACTCTAACCCAAACCCGAAAACTAATCCTAACCCACACCCTAACCCTAAATACGTGCTGATTTTCTGCATGCCAATTTCTAACAATTACCCTAACACTAACCCTAACCCTAAGTTTAATCCTAAAACTAAGCTTAACCCGAACTCTAACGCAAAATACGTGCGGATTTCTTTCCTGCCGATTTGTAACCCTAATCCTGAACCTAAATATAACCTTAACCCTAACCCTAAATACATGCCAATTTCTCTCCTAACCCTAACCCTAACCCTAATGCTAAATTTCTAAACCTAACCCTCACCCTAAATACGTGCTGATTTTCTGCATGCCGATTTCTAACAATTACCCTAACACTAACCCTAACCCTAAGTTTAATCCTAAAACTAAGCTTAACCCGAACTCTAACGCAAAATACGTGCGGATTTCTTTCCTGCCGATTTGTAACCCTAATCCTGAACCTAAATATTACCTTAACCCTAACCCTAAATATGTGCCAATTTCTCTCCTAACCCTAACCCTAACCCTAATGCTAAATTTCTAAACCTAACCCTAACCCTAAATACGTGCCGATTTCTGTCCTGCCGAATTCTGTGAAAACTCAAACCCTAACTCGAAACCTAATCCAAACCCTAACCAAACGCTAACCCTAACGCTAAATTTCTAAACCTAACCCTAACCCTAACCTTAAATACGTGCCGATCTGTCCTGCCCAATTCTGTGAAAACTCTAACCCTAACTCGAAACCTAATCCTAACCCTAACCCAAACCCTAACGATAACCCTAACCTTAACCCTAACCCTAACCCTAAGCCTAACACTAAAGACGATTCAAAGCATGAACTTAAAGTATACCCTAGATAACTTTCTAACCCTAACTCTAACCCTATCCCTAACGATAAATAGGTAGGTTTCGAACCACAAAAGTAATGCGTATTCTAATCCTAACGAAAACTGTATCCCTAACATTAACCCAAACCCTAAATACGTGCCGATTTCTGTCCTTCCGATTTCTGCCGATTCCTAACCCTAACCCTAACCCTAAATACGTGCCGATTTCTGCCCTAACCCTAACCCTAAATATGTGCCGATTTCTCTCCTGCGGAGTTCTGTCCTAACCCTAACCCTAACCCTAACCCTAAATACGTGCCGATTTCTGCCCTAAACCTAACGCTAACCCTAACCCTAAATACGTGCCGATTTCTCTCCTGCGGAGTTCTGTCCTAACCCTAACCTTAATCCTAACTCCAACCCTAAACCTAATATTAAGCCTAAACCTAACCCTAACCCTAAATACGTGCCGATTTCTGTCCTGCCGAATTCTTTGAAAACTCTAACCCAAACCCGAAAACTAATCCTAACCCAAACCCTAACCCTAAATACGTGCTGATTTTCTGCATGCCGATTTCTAACAATTACCCTAACACTAACCCTAACCCTAAGTTTAACCCTAAAACTAAGCTTAACCCGAACTCTAACGCAAAATACGTGCGGATTTCTGCCCTGCCGATTTCTAATGTTAATCCTGAACCTAAATATAACCTTAACCCTAACCCTAAATACCTGCCAATTTCTCTCCTAACCCTATCCCTAACCCTAACCCTAACCCTAACCATAAATAAATGCAATTTCTGCCGATATCTGTCCTAACCCTAAATCGAACCATAAATTTCTAAACCTAACCCTAACCCTAAATACGTGCCGAGTTCTGTCCTGCTGAATTCTGTGAAAACTCTAACCCTAAACCGAAACCTAACCCTAACCCAAACCCTCACCCTAAATACGTGCTGATTTTCTGCATGCCGATTTCTAACAATTACCCTAACACTAACCCTAACCCTAAGTTTAATCCTAAAACTAAGCTTAACCATAACTCTAACCCAAAATACGTGCGGATTTCTGTCCTGCCGATTTGTAACCCTAATCCTGAACCTAAATATAACCTTAACCCTAACCCTAAATACGTGCCAATTTCTCTCATAACCCTAACCCTAACCCTAATGCTAAATTTCTAAACCTAAACCTAACCCTAAATACGTGCCGATCTGTCCTGCCGAATTCTGTGAAAACTCTAACCCTAACTCGAAACCTAATCCTAACCCTAACCCAAACGATAACCATAACCTTAACCCTAACCCTAAGCCTAACACTAAATACGATTCAAACCATGAACTTAAAGTATACCCTAGATAACTTTCTAACCCTAACTCTAACCCTATCCCTAACGATATATAGGTAGGTTTCGAACCACAAAAGTAATGCGTATTCTAACCCTAACCCTAACCCAAACTCTATCCCTAACATTAACCCAAACCATAACCCAATATACGTGCCGATTTCTAACCCAAACCCTAAACCTAAATACGTGGCAATTTCTGTCCTACCGATTTCTGCCGATTTCTGCTGATTTCTGTCCTACCGATTTCTGCCGATTTATAACCCTAACCCTAACCCTAACCCCAACCCTAAATACGTGCCGATTTCTGCCCTAACCCTTCAACCTAACACCTACCCTTACCCTAACCCTAACCATACCCTCAACCTAACCTTAACCCTAAATCTAACACTAAATATGTGCGTATTTCTCTCCTGCCGATTTGTAACCCTAATACTGAACCTAAATATAACCATAACCCTAACCCTAAATACCTGCCTATTTCTCTCCTAACCCTAACTCTAACCCTAACTCTACCCCTAACCCTAAAAACGTGGCGATTTCTAATCCTATCTTTAACCCAAAATAGGTATGGATTTCTAACTCTAATCTAACCCTAACCCTAACCCTAACCCTAACCCTAACCCTAAACCTAACCTTAACCATAACCCTAACCCTAAGCCTAACACTAAAGACGATTCAAAGCATGAACTTAAAGCAAACCCAAGATAACTTTCTAACCCTAACTCTAACCCTAACCCTATCCCTAACGATATATAGGTAGATGTAATGTAAAGTAATGTAATGTAAAGTAATGCATATTCTAACCCTAACCCTAACCCAAACTCTATCCCTCACATTAACCCAAACCATAACCCAATATACGTGCTGAATTTTGTCCTTCCGATTTCTGCCGATTTCTGCCGATTTCTAACCCTAACACTAACCCTAACCCTAACCCTAACCCTAAATACGTGCCGATTTCAGCCCTAACCCTAACCCTAACTCTACCCCTAACCCAACTTACGTGGCGATTTCTAATCCTAACCTTAACCGAAAATACGTATGGATTTCTAACACTAACCCTAACCCTATCCGTACAACTAAATACGTTGCCGATTTCTGTCCTAACACTAAGCCAAACCCTAACTATAACCCTAAACATAACCCTAACCCTAAATACGTGCCGATTTCTGCCCTAACCCTAACCCTAACCCTAACCCTAACCCTAAATACGTGCCGATTTCTCTCCTGCGGAGTTCTGTCCTAACCCTAACCTTAATCCTAACTCCAACCCTAAACCTAATATTAAGCCTAAACCTAACCCTAACCCTAAATACGTGCCGATTTCTGTCCTGCCGAATTCCTTGAAAACTCTAACCCAAACCCGAAAACTAATCCTAACCCACACCCTAACCCTAAATACGTGCTGATTTTCTGCATGCCAATTTCTAACAATTACCCTAACACTAACCCTAACCCTAAGTTTAACCCTAAAACTAAGCTTAACCCGAACTCTAACGCAAAATACGTGCGGATTTCTGCCCTGCCGATTTCTAACCCTAATCCTGAACCTAAAAACAACCTTAACCCTAACCCTAAATATGTGCCAATATCTCTCCTAACCCTAACCCTAACCCTAACCCTAAATAAATGCAATTTCTGCCGATATCTGTCCTAACCCTAAATCGAACCATAAATTTCTAAACCTAACCTTAACCCTAAATACGTGCCGAGTTCTGGCCTGCTGAATTCTGTGAAAACTCTAACCCTAAACCGAAACCTAACCCTAACCCAAACCCTCACCCTAAATACGTGCTGATTTTCTGCATGCCGATTTCTAACAATTACCCTAACACTAACCCTAACCCTAAGTTTAATCCTAAAACTAAGCTTAACCCGAACTCTAACGCAAAATACGTGCGGATTTCTTTCCTGCCGATTTGTAACCCTAATCCTGAACCTAAATATAACCTTAACCCTAACCCTAAATACATGCCAATTTCTCTCCTAACCCTAACCCTAACCCTAATGCTAAATTTCTAAACCTAACCCTAACCCTAAATACGTGCCGATTTCTGTCCTGCCGAATTCTTTGAAAACTCTAACCCAAACCCGAAAACTAATCCTAACCCACACCCTAACCCTAAATACGTGCTGATTTTCTGCATGCCAATTTCTAACAATTACCCTAACACTAACCCTAATCCTAAGTTTAACCCTAAAACTAAGCTTAACCCGAACTCTAACGCAAAATACGTGCGGATTTCGGCCCTGCCGATTTCTAACCCTAATCCTGAACCTAAAAATAACCTTAACCCTAACCCTAAATATGTGCCAATTTCTCTCCTAACCCTAACCCTAACCCTAACCCTAAATAAATGCAATTTCTGCCGATATCTGTCCTAACCCTAAATCGAACCATAAATTTCTAAACCTAACCCTAACCCTAAATACGTGCCGAGTTCTGGCCTGCTGAATTCTGTGAAAACTCTAACCCTAAACCGAAACCTAACCCTAACCCAAACCCTCACCCTAAATACGTGCTGATTTTCTGCATGCCGATTTCTAACAATTACCCTAACACTAACCCTAACCCTAAGTTTAATCCTAAAACTAAGCTTAACCCGAACTCTAACGCAAAATACGTGCGGATTTCTTTCCTGCCGATTTGTAACCCTAATCCTGAACCTAAATATTACCTTAACCCTAACCCTAAATATGTGCCAATTTCTCTCCTAACCCTAACCCTAACCCTAATGCTAAATTTCTAAACCTAACCCTAACCCTAAATACGTGCCGATTTCTGTCCTGCCGAATTCTGTGAAAACTCAAACCCTAACTCGAAACCTAATCCAAACCCTAACCAAACGCTAACCCTAACGCTAAATTTCTAAACCTAACCCTAACCCTAACCTTAAATACGTGCCGATCTGTCCTGCCCAATTCTGTGAAAACTCTAACCCTAACTCGAAACCTAATCCTAACCCTAACCCAAACCCTAACGATAACCCTAACCTTAACCCTAACCCTAACCCTAAGCCTAACACTAAAGACGATTCAAAGCATGAACTTAAAGTATACCCTAGATAACTTTCTAACCCTAACTCTAACCCTATCCCTAACGATAAATAGGTAGGTTTCGAACCACAAAAGTAATGCGTATTCTAATCCTAACGAAAACTGTATCCCTAACATTAACCCAAACCCTAAATACGTGCCGATTTCTGTCCTTCCGATTTCTGCCGATTCCTAACCCTAACCCTAACCCTAAATACGTGCCGATTTCTGCCCTAACCCTAACCCTAAATATGTGCCGATTTCTCTCCTGCGGAGTCCTGTCCTAACCCTAACCCTAACCCTAACCCTAAATACGTGCCGATTTCTGCCCTAAACCTAACGCTAACCCTAACCCTAAATACGTGCCGATTTCTCTCCTGCGGAGTTCTGTCCTAACCCTAACCTTAATCCTAACTCCAACCCTAAACCTAATATTAAGCCTAAACCTAACCCTAACCCTAAATACGTGCCGATTTCTGTCCTGCCGAATTCTTTGAAAACTCTAACCCAAACCCGAAAACTAATCCTAACCCAAACCCTAACCCTAAATACGTGCTGATTTTCTGCATGCCGATTTCTAACAATTACCCTAACACTAACCCTAACCCTAAGTTTAACCCTAAAACTAAGCTTAACCCGAACTCTAACGCAAAATACGTGCGGATTTCTGCCCTGCCGATTTCTAATGTTAATCCTGAACCTAAATATAACCTTAACCCTAACCCTAAATACCTGCCAATTTCTCTCCTAACCCTATCCCTAACCCTAACCCTAACCCTAACCATAAATAAATGCAATTTCTGCCGATATCTGTCCTAACCCTAAATCGAACCATAAATTTCTAAACCTAACCCTAACCCTAAATACGTGCCGAGTTCTGTCCTGCTGAATTCTGTGAAAACTCTAACCCTAAACCGAAACCTAACCCTAACCCAAACCCTCACCCTAAATACGTGCTGATTTTCTGCATGCCGATTTCTAACAATTACCCTAACACTAACCCTAACCCTAAGTTTAATCCTAAAACTAAGCTTAACCATAACTCTAACCCAAAATACGTGCGGATTTCTGTCCTGCCGATTTGTAACCCTAATCCTGAACCTAAATATAACCTTAACCCTAACCCTAAATACGTGCCAATTTCTCTCATAACCCTAACCCTAACCCTAATGCTAAATTTCTAAACCTAAACCTAACCCTAAATACGTGCCGATCTGTCCTGCCGAATTCTGTGAAAACTCTAACCCTAACTCGAAACCTAATCCTAACCCTAACCCAAACGATAACCATAACCTTAACCCTAACCCTAAGCCTAACACTAAATACGATTCAAACCATGAACTTAAAGTGTACCCTAGATAACTTTCTAACCCTAACTCTAACCCTATCCCTAACGATATATAGGTAGGTTTCGAACCACAAAAGTAATGCGTATTCTAACCCTAACCCTAACCCAAACTCTATCCCTAACATTAACCCAAACCATAACCCAATATACGTGCCGATTTCTAACCCAAACTCTAAACCTAAATACGTGCCAATTTCTGTCCTACCGATTTCTGCCGATTTCTGCTGATTTCTGTCCTACCGATTTCTGCCGATTTATAACCCTAACCCTAACCCTAACCCCAACCCTAAATACGTGCCGATTTCTGCCCTAACCCTTCAACCTAACACCTACCCTTACCCTAACCCTAACCATACCCTCAACCTAACCTTAACCCTAAATCTAACACTAAATATGTGCGTATTTCTCTCCTGCCGATTTGTAACCCTAATACTGAACCTAAATATAACCATAACCCTAACCCTAAATACCTGCCTATTTCTCTCCTAACCCTAACTCTAACCCTAACTCTACCCCTAACCCTAAAAACGTGGCGATTTCTAATCCTATCTTTAACCCAAAATAGGTATGGATTTCTAACTCTAATCTAACCCTAACCCTAACCCTAACCCTAACCCTAACCCTAAACCTAACCTTAACCATAACCCTAACCCTAAGCCTAACACTAAAGACGATTCAAAGCATGAACTTAAAGCAAACCCAAGATAACTTTCTAACCCTAACTCTAACCCTAACCCTATCCCTAACGATATATAGGTAGATGTAATGTAAAGTAATGTAATGTAAAGTAATGCATATTCTAACCCTAACCCTAACCCAAACTCTATCCCTCACATTAACCCAAACCATAACCCAATATACGTGCTGAATTTTGTCCTTCCGATTTCTGCCGATTTCTGCCGATTTCTAACCCTAACACTAACCCTAACCCTAACCCTAACCCTAAATACGTGCCGATTTCAGCCCTAACCCTAACCCTAACTCTACCCCTAACCCAACTTACGTGGCGATTTCTAATCCTAACCTTAACCGAAAATACGTATGGATTTCTAACACTAACCCTAACCCTATCCGTACAACTAAATACGTTGCCGATTTCTGTCCTAACACTAAGCCAAACCCTAACTATAACCCTAACCCTAACCCTAACCCTAAATACGTGCCGATTTCTGCCCTAACCCTAACCCTAACCCTAACCCTAACCCTAAATACGTGCCGATTTCTCTCCTGCGGAGTTCTGTCCTAACCCTAACCTTAATCCTAACTCCAACCCTAAACCTAATATTAAGCCTAAACCTAACCCTAACCCTAAATACGTGCCGATTTCTGTCCTGCCGAATTCCTTGAAAACTCTAACCCAAACCCGAAAACTAATCCTAACCCACACCCTAACCCTAAATACGTGCTGATTTTCTGCATGCCAATTTCTAACAATTACCCTAACACTAACCCTAACCCTAAGTTTAACCCTAAAACTAAGCTTAACCCGAACTCTAACGCAAAATACGTGCGGATTTCTGCCCTGCCGATTTCTAACCCTAATCCTGAACCTAAAAATAACCTTAACCCTAACCCTAAATATGTGCCAATTTCTCTCCTAACCCTAACCCTAACCCTAACCCTAAATAAATGCAATTTCTGCCGATATCTGTCCTAACCCTAAATCGAACCATAAATTTCTAAACCTAACCCTAACCCTAAATACGTGCCGAGTTCTGGCCTGCTGAATTCTGTGAAAACTCTAACCCTAAACCGAAACCTAACCCTAACCCAAACCCTCACCCTAAATACGTGCTGATTTTCTGCATGCCGATTTCTAACAATTACCCTAACACTAACCCTAACCCTAAGTTTAATCCTAAAACTAAGCTTAACCCGAACTCTAACGCAAAATACGTGCGGATTTCTTTCCTGCCGATTTGTAACCCTAATCCTGAACCTAAATATTACCTTAACCCTAACCCTAAATATGTGCCAATTTCTCTCCTAACCCTAACCCTAACCCTAATGCTAAATTTCTAAACCTAACCCTAACCCTAAATACGTGCCGATTTCTGTCCTGCCGAATTCTGTGAAAACTCAAACCCTAACTCGAAACCTAATCCAAACCCTAACCAAACGCTAACCCTAACGCTAAATTTCTAAACCTAACCCTAACCCTAACCTTAAATACGTGCCGATCTGTCCTGCCCAATTCTGTGAAAACTCTAACCCTAACTCGAAACCTAATCCTAACCCTAACCCAAACCCTAACGATAACCCTAACCTTAACCCTAACCCTAACCCTAAGCCTAACACTAAAGACGATTCAAAGCATGAACTTAAAGTATACCCTAGATAACTTTCTAACCCTAACTCTAACCCTATCCCTAACGATAAATAGGTAGGTTTCGAACCACAAAAGTAATGCGTATTCTAATCCTAACGAAAACTGTATCCCTAACATTAACCCAAACCCTAAATACGTGCCGATTTCTGTCCTTCCGATTTCTGCCGATTCCTAACCCTAACCCTAACCCTAAATACGTGCCGATTTCTGCCCTAACCCTAACCCTAAATATGTGCCGATTTCTCTCCTGCGGAGTTCTGTCCTAACCCTAACCCTAACCCTAACCCTAAATACGTGCCGATTTCTGCCCTAAACCTAACGCTAACCCTAACCCTAAATACGTGCCGATTTCTCTCCTGCGGAGTTCTGTCCTAACCCTAACCTTAATCCTAACTCCAACCCTAAACCTAATATTAAGCCTAAACCTAACCCTAACCCTAAATACGTGCCGATTTCTGTCCTGCCGAATTCTTTGAAAACTCTAACCCAAACCCGAAAACTAATCCTAACCCAAACCCTAACCCTAAATACGTGCTGATTTTCTGCATGCCGATTTCTAACAATTACCCTAACACTAACCCTAACCCTAAGTTTAACCCTAAAACTAAGCTTAACCCGAACTCTAACGCAAAATACGTGCGGATTTCTGCCCTGCCGATTTCTAATGTTAATCCTGAACCTAAATATAACCTTAACCCTAACCCTAAATACCTGCCAATTTCTCTCCTAACCCTATCCCTAACCCTAACCCTAACCCTAACCATAAATAAATGCAATTTCTGCCGATATCTGTCCTAACCCTAAATCGAACCATAAATTTCTAAACCTAACCCTAACCCTAAATACGTGCCGAGTTCTGTCCTGCTGAATTCTGTGAAAACTCTAACCCTAAACCGAAACCTAACCCTAACCCAAACCCTCACCCTAAATACGTGCTGATTTTCTGCATGCCGATTTCTAACAATTACCCTAACACTAACCCTAACCCTAAGTTTAATCCTAAAACTAAGCTTAACCATAACTCTAACCCAAAATACGTGCGGATTTCTGTCCTGCCGATTTGTAACCCTAATCCTGAACCTAAATATAACCTTAACCCTAACCCTAAATACGTGCCAATTTCTCTCATAACCCTAACCCTAACCCTAATGCTAAATTTCTAAACCTAAACCTAACCCTAAATACGTGCCGATCTGTCCTGCTGAATTCTGTGAAAACTCTAACCCTAACTCGAAACCTAATCCTAACCCTAACCCAAACGATAACCATAACCTTAACCCTAACCCTAAGCCTAACACTAAATACGATTCAAACCATGAACTTAAAGTATACCCTAGATAACTTTCTAACCCTAACTCTAACCCTATCCCTAACGATATATAGGTAGGTTTCGAACCACAAAAGTAATGCGTATTCTAACCCTAACCCTAACCCAAACTCTATCCCTAACATTAACCCAAACCATAACCCAATATACGTGCCGATTTCTAACCCAAACCCTAAACCTAAATACGTGCCAATTTCTGTCCTACCGATTTCTGCCGATTTCTGCTGATTTCTGTCCTACCGATTTCTGCCGATTTATAACCCTAACCCTAACCCTAACCCCAACCCTAAATACGTGCCGATTTCTGCCCTAACCCTTCAACCTAACACCTACCCTTACCCTAACCCTAACCATACCCTCAACCTAACCTTAACCCTAAATCTAACACTAAATATGTGCGTATTTCTCTCCTGCCGATTTGTAACCCTAATACTGAACCTAAATATAACCATAACCCTAACCCTAAATACCTGCCTATTTCTCTCCTAACCCTAACTCTAACCCTAACTCTACCCCTAACCCTAAAAACGTGGCGATTTCTAATCCTATCTTTAACCCAAAATAGGTATGGATTTCTAACTCTAATCTAACCCTAACCCTAACCCTAACCCTAACCCTAACCCTAAACCTAACCTTAACCATAACCCTAACCCTAAGCCTAACACTAAAGACGATTCAAAGCATGAACTTAAAGCAAACCCAAGATAACTTTCTAACCCTAACTCTAACCCTAACCCTATCCCTAACGATATATAGGTAGCTGTAATGTAAAGTAATGTAATGTAAAGTAATGCATATTCTAACCCTAACCCTAACCCAAACTCTATCCCTCACATTAACCCAAACCATAACCCAATATACGTGCTGAATTTTGTCCTTCCGATTTCTGCCGATTTCTGCCGATTTCTAACCCTAACACTAACCCTAACCCTAACCCTAACCCTAAATACGTGCCGATTTCAGCCCTAACCCTAACCCTAACTCTACCCCTAACCCAACTTACGTGGCGATTTCTAATCCTAACCTTAACCGAAAATACGTATGGATTTCTAACACTAACCCTAACCCTATCCGTACAACTAAATACGTTGCCGATTTCTGTCCTAACACTAAGCCAAACCCTAACTATAACCGTAAACATAACCCTAACCCTAAATACGTGCCGATTTCTGCCCTAACCCTAACCCTAACCCTAACCCTAACCCTAAATACGTGCCGATTTCTCTCCTGCGGAGTTCTGTCCTAACCCTAACCTTAATCCTAACTCCAACCCTAAACCTAATATTAAGCCTAAACCTAACCCTAACCCTAAATACGTGCCGATTTCTGTCCTGCCGAATTCCTTGAAAACTCTAACCCAAACCCGAAAACTAATCCTAACCCACACCCTAACCCTAAATACGTGCTGATTTTCTGCATGCCAATTTCTAACAATTACCCTAACACTAACCCTAACCCTAAGTTTAACCCTAAAACTAAGCTTAACCCGAACTCTAACGCAAAATACGTGCGGATTTCTGCCCTGCCGATTTCTAACCCTAATCCTGAACCTAAAAATAACCTTAACCCTAACCCTAAATATGTGCCAATATCTCTCCTAACCCTAACCCTAACCCTAACCCTAACCATAAATAAATGCAATTTCTGCCGATATCTGTCCTAACCCTAAATCGAACCATAAATTTCTAAACCTAACCGTAACCCTAAATACGTGCCGAGTTCTGGCCTGCTGAATTCTGTGAAAACTCTAACCCTAAACCGAAACCTAACCCTAACCCAAACCCTCACCCTAAATACGTGCTGATTTTCTGCATGCCGATTTCTAACAATTACCCTAACACTAACCCTAACCCTAAGTTTAATCCTAAAACTAAGCTTAACCCGAACTCTAACGCAAAATACGTGCGGATTTCTTTCCTGCCGATTTGTAACCCTAATCCTGAACCTAAATATAACCTTAACCCTAACCCTAACTACATGCCAATTTCTCTCCTAACCCTAACCCTAACCCTAATGCTAAATTTCTAAACCTAACCCTAACCTTAAATACGTGCCGATTTCTGTCCTGCCGAATTCTTTGAAAACTCTAACCCAAACCCGAAAACTAATCCTAACCCACACCCTAACCCTAAATACGTGCTGATTTTCTGCATGCCAATTTCTAACAATTACCCTAACACTAACCCTAACCCTAAGTTTAACCCTAAAACTAAGCTTAACCCGAACTCTAACGCAAAATACGTGAGGATTTCTGCCCTGCCGATTTCTAACCCTAATCCTGAACCTAAAAATAACCTTAACCCTAACCCTAAATATGTGCCAATTTCTCTCCTAACCCTAACCCTAACCCTAACCCTAACCCTAAATAAATGCAATTTCTGCCGATATCTGTCCTAACCCTAAATCGAACCATAAATTTCTAAACCTAACCCTAACCCTAAATACGTGCCGAGTTCTGTCCTGCTGAATTCTGTGAAAACTCTAACCCTAAACCGAAACCTAACCCTAACCCAAACCCTCACCCTAAATACGTGCTGATTTTCTGCATGCCGATTCCTAACAATTACCCTAACACTAACCCTAACCCTAAGTTTAACCCTAAAACTAAGCTTAACCCGAACTCTAACGCAAAATACGTGCGGATTACTGCCCTGCCGATTTCTAATGTTAATCTTGAACCTAAATATAACCTTAACCCTAACACTAAATACCTGCCAATTTCTCTCCTAACCCTATCCCTAACCCTAACCCTAACCCTAACCATAAATAAATGCAATTTCTGCCGATATCTGTCCTAACCCTAAATCGAACCATAAATTTCTAAACCTAACCCTAACCCTAAATACGTGCCGAGTTCTGTCCTGCTGAATTCTGTGAAAACTCTAACCCGAAACTGAAACCTAACCCTAACCCAAACCCTCACCCTAAATACGTGCTGATTTTCTGCATGCCGATTTCTAACAATTACCCTAACACTAACCCTAACCCTAAGTTTAATCCTAAAACTAAGCTTAACCATAACTCTAACCCAAAATACGTGCGGATTTCTTTCCTGCCGATTTGTAACCCTAATCCTGAACCTAAATATTACCTTAACCCTAACCCTAAATACGTGCCAATTTCTCTCATAACCCTAACCCTAACCCTAATGCTAAATTTCTAAACCTAAACCTAACCCTAAATACGTGCCGATCTGTCCTGCCGAATTCTGTGAAAACTCTAACCCTAACTCGAAACCTAATCCTAACCCTAACCCAAACCCTAACGATAACCATAACCTTAACCCTAACCCTAAGCCTAACACTAAATACGATTCAAACCATGAACTTAAAGTATACCCTAGATAACTTTCTAACCCTAACTCTAACCCTATCCCTAACGATATATAGGTAGGTTTCGAACCACAAAAGTAATGCGTATTCTAACCCTAACCCTAACCCAAACTCTATCCCTAACATTAACCCAAATCATAACCCAATATACGTGCCAATTTCTAACCCAAACCCTAAACCTAAATACGTGCCAATTTCTGTCCTACCGATTTCTTCCGATTTCTGCTGATTTCTGTCCTACCGATTTCTGCCGATTTATAACCCTAACCCTAACCCTAACCCCAACCCTAAATACGTGCCGATTTCTGCCCTAACCCTTCAACCTAACACCTACCCTTACCCTAACCCTAACCATACCCTCAACCTATCCTTAACCCTAAATCTAACACTAAATATGTGCGTATTTCTCTCCTGCCGATTTGTAACCCTAATACTGAACCTAAATATAACCATAACCCTAACCCTAAATACCTGCCTATTTCTCTCCTAACCCTAACTCTAACCCTAACTCTACCCCTAACCCTAAAAACGTGGCGATTTCTAATCCTATATTTAACTCAAAATAGGTATGGATTTCTAACTCTAATCTAACCCTAACCCTAACCCTAACCCTAACCCTAACGCTGAACCTAACCTTAACCATAACCCTAACCCTAAGCCTAACACTAAAGACGATTCAAAGCATGAACTTAAAGCAAACCCAAGATAACTTTCTAACCCTAACTCTAACCCTAACCCTATCCCTAACGATATATAGGTAGATTTCGAACCACAAAAATAATGCATATTCTAACCCTAACCCTAACCCAAACTCTATCCCTCACATTAACCCAAACCATAACCCAATATACGTGCTGAATTTTGTCCTTCCGATTTATGCCGATTTCTGCCGATTTCTAACCCTAACACTAACCCTAACCCTAACCCTAACCCTAAATACGTGCCGATTTCAGCCCTAACCCTAACCCTAACTCTACCCCTAACCCAACTTACGTGGCGATTTCTAATCCTAACCTTAACCGAAAATACGTATGGATTTCTAACACTAACCCTAACCCTATCCGTACAACTAAATACGTTGCCGATTTCTGTCCTAACACTAAGCCAAACCCTAACTATAACCCTAAACATAACCCTAACCCTAAATACGTGCCGATTTCTGCCCTAAACCTAACGCTAACCCTAACCCTAAATACGTGCCGATTTCTCTCCTGCGGAGTTCTGTCCTAACCCTAACCTTAATCCTAACTCCAACCCTAAACCTAATATTAAGCCTAAACCTAACCCTAACCCTAAATACGTGCCGATTTCTGTCCTGCCGAATTCCTTGAAAACTCTAACCCAAACCCGAAAACTAATCCTAACCCACACCCTAACCCTAAATACGTGCTGATTTTCTGCATGCCAATTTCTATCAATTACCCTAACCCTAACCCTAACCCTAAGTTTAACCCTAAAACTAAGCTTAACCCGAACTCTAACGCAAAATACGTGCGGATTTCTGCCCTGCCGATTTCTAACCCTAATCCTGAACCTAAAAATAACCTTAACCCTAACCCTAAATATGTGCCAATATCTCTCCTAACCCTAACCCTAACCCTAACCCTAAATAAATGCAATTTCTGCCGATATCTGTCCTAACCCTAAATCGAACCATAAATTTCTAAACCTAACCCTAACCCTAAATACGTGCCGATTTCTGTCCTGCCGAATTCCTTGAAAACTCTAACCCAACCCCGAAAACTAATCCTAACCCAAACCCTAACCCTAAATACGTGCTGATTTTCTGCATGCCAATTTCTAACAATTACCCTAACACTAACCCTAACCCTAAGTTTAACCCTAAAACTAAGCTTAACCCGAACTCTAACGCAAAATACGTGCGGATTTCTGCCCTGCCGATTTCTAACCCTAATCCTGAACCTAAAAATAACCTTAACCCTAACCCTAAATATGTGCCAATTTCTCTCCTAACCCTAACCCTAACCCTAACCCTAAATAAATGCAATTTCTGCCGATATCTGTCCTAACCCTAAATCGAACCATAAATTTCTAAACCTAACCCTAACCCTAAATACGTGCCGAGTTCTGGCCTGCTGAATTCTGTGAAAACTCTAACCCTAAACCGAAACCTAACCCTAACCCAAACCCTCACCCTAAATACGCGCTGATTTTCTGCATGCCGATTTCTAACAATTACCCTAACACTAACCCTAACCCTAAGTTTAATCCTAAAACTAAGCTTAACCCGAACTCTAACGCAAAATACGTGCGGATTTCTTTCCTGCCGATTTGTAACCCTAATCCTGAACCTAAATATTACCTTAACCCTAACCCTAAATACGTGCCAATTTCTCTCATAACCCTAACCCTAACCCTAATGCTAAATTTCTAAACCTAAACCTAACCCTAAATACGTGCCGATCTGTCCTGCCGAATTCTGTGAAAACTCTAACCCTAACTCGAAACCTAATCCTAACCCTAACCCAAACGATAACCATAACCTTAACCCTAACCCTAAGCCTAACACTAAATACGATTCAAACCATGAACTTAAAGTGTACCCTAGATAACTTTCTAACCCTAACTCTAACCCTATCCCTAACGATATATAGGTAGGTTTCGAACCACAAAAGTAATGCGTATTCTAACCCTAACCCTAACCCAAACTCTATCCCTAACATTAACCCAAACCATAACCCAATATACGTGCCGATTTCTAACCCAAACCCTAAACCTAAATACGTGCCAATTTCTGTCCTACCGATTTCTGCCGATTTCTGCTGATTTCTGTCCTACCGATTTCTGCCGATTTATAACCCTAACCCTAACCCTAACCCCAACCCTAAATACGTGCCGATTTCTGCCCTAACCCTTCAACCTAACACCTACCCTTACCCTAACCCTAACCATACCCTCAACCTAACCTTAACCCTAAATCTAACACTAAATATGTGCGTATTTCTCTCCTGCCGATTTGTAACCCTAATACTGAACCTAAATATAACCATAACCCTAACCCTAAATACCTGCCTATTTCTCTCCTAACCCTAACTCTAACCCTAACTCTACCCCTAACCCTAAAAACGTGGCGATTTCTAATCCTATCTTTAACCCAAAATAGGTATGGATTTCTAACTCTAATCTAACCCTAACCCTAACCCTAACCCTAACCCTAACCCTAAACCTAACCTTAACCATAACCCTAACCCTAAGCCTAACACTAAAGACGATTCAAAGCATGAACTTAAAGCAAACCCAAGATAACTTTCTAACCCTAACTCTAACCCTAACCCTATCCCTAACGATATATAGGTAGATGTAATGTAAAGTAATGTAATGTAAAGTAATGCATATTCTAACCCTAACCCTAACCCAAACTCTATCCCTCACATTAACCCAAACCATAACCCAATATACGTGCTGAATTTTGTCCTTCCGATTTCTGCCGATTTCTGCCGATTTCTAACCCTAACACTAACCCTAACCCTAACCCTAACCCTAAATACGTGCCGATTTCAGCCCTAACCCTAACCCTAACTCTACCCCTAACCCAACTTACGTGGCGATTTCTAATCCTAACCTTAACCGAAAATACGTATGGATTTCTAACACTAACCCTAACCCTATCCGTACAACTAAATACGTTGCCGATTTCTGTCCTAACACTAAGCCAAACCCTAACTATAACCCTAACCCTAACCCTAACCCTAAATACGTGCCGATTTCTGCCCTAACCCTAACCCTAACCCTAACCCTAACCCTAAATACGTGCCGATTTCTCTCCTGCGGAGTTCTGTCCTAACCCTAACCTTAATCCTAACTCCAACCCTAAACCTAATATTAAGCCTAAACCTAACCCTAACCCTAAATACGTGCCGATTTCTGTCCTGCCGAATTCCTTGAAAACTCTAACCCAAACCCGAAAACTAATCCTAACCCACACCCTAACCCTAAATACGTGCTGATTTTCTGCATGCCAATTTCTAACAATTACCCTAACACTAACCCTAACCCTAAGTTTAACCCTAAAACTAAGCTTAACCCGAACTCTAACGCAAAATACGTGCGGATTTCTGCCCTGCCGATTTCTAACCCTAATCCTGAACCTAAAAATAACCTTAACCCTAACCCTAAATATGTGCCAATTTCTCTCCTAACCCTAACCCTAACCCTAACCCTAAATAAATGCAATTTCTGCCGATATCTGTCCTAACCCTAAATCGAACCATAAATTTCTAAACCTAACCCTAACCCTAAATACGTGCCGAGTTCTGGCCTGCTGAATTCTGTGAAAACTCTAACCCTAAACCGAAACCTAACCCTAACCCAAACCCTCACCCTAAATACGTGCTGATTTTCTGCATGCCGATTTCTAACAATTACCCTAACACTAACCCTAACCCTAAGTTTAATCCTAAAACTAAGCTTAACCCGAACTCTAACGCAAAATACGTGCGGATTTCTTTCCTGCCGATTTGTAACCCTAATCCTGAACCTAAATATTACCTTAACCCTAACCCTAAATATGTGCCAATTTCTCTCCTAACCCTAACCCTAACCCTAATGCTAAATTTCTAAACCTAACCCTAACCCTAAATACGTGCCGATTTCTGTCCTGCCGAATTCTGTGAAAACTCAAACCCTAACTCGAAACCTAATCCAAACCCTAACCAAACGCTAACCCTAACGCTAAATTTCTAAACCTAACCCTAACCCTAACCTTAAATACGTGCCGATCTGTCCTGCCCAATTCTGTGAAAACTCTAACCCTAACTCGAAACCTAATCCTAACCCTAACCCAAACCCTAACGATAACCCTAACCTTAACCCTAACCCTAACCCTAAGCCTAACACTAAAGACGATTCAAAGCATGAACTTAAAGTATACCCTAGATAACTTTCTAACCCTAACTCTAACCCTATCCCTAACGATAAATAGGTAGGTTTCGAACCACAAAAGTAATGCGTATTCTAATCCTAACGAAAACTGTATCCCTAACATTAACCCAAACCCTAAATACGTGCCGATTTCTGTCCTTCCGATTTCTGCCGATTCCTAACCCTAACCCTAACCCTAAATACGTGCCGATTTCTGCCCTAACCCTAACCCTAAATATGTGCCGATTTCTCTCCTGCGGAGTTCTGTCCTAACCCTAACCCTAACCCTAACCCTAAATACGTGCCGATTTCTGCCCTAAACCTAACGCTAACCCTAACCCTAAATACGTGCCGATTTCTCTCCTGCGGAGTTCTGTCCTAACCCTAACCTTAATCCTAACTCCAACCCTAAACCTAATATTAAGCCTAAACCTAACCCTAACCCTAAATACGTGCCGATTTCTGTCCTGCCGAATTCTTTGAAAACTCTAACCCAAACCCGAAAACTAATCCTAACCCAAACCCTAACCCTAAATACGTGCTGATTTTCTGCATGCCGATTTCTAACAATTACCCTAACACTAACCCTAACCCTAAGTTTAACCCTAAAACTAAGCTTAACCCGAACTCTAACGCAAAATACGTGCGGATTTCTGCCCTGCCGATTTCTAATGTTAATCCTGAACCTAAATATAACCTTAACCCTAACCCTAAATACCTGCCAATTTCTCTCCTAACCCTATCCCTAACCCTAACCCTAACCCTAACCATAAATAAATGCAATTTCTGCCGATATCTGTCCTAACCCTAAATCGAACCATAAATTTCTAAACCTAACCCTAACCCTAAATACGTGCCGAGTTCTGTCCTGCTGAATTCTGTGAAAACTCTAACCCTAAACCGAAACCTAACCCTAACCCAAACCCTCACCCTAAATACGTGCTGATTTTCTGCATGCCGATTTCTAACAATTACCCTAACACTAACCCTAACCCTAAGTTTAATCCTAAAACTAAGCTTAACCATAACTCTAACCCAAAATACGTGCGGATTTCTGTCCTGCCGATTTGTAACCCTAATCCTGAACCTAAATATAACCTTAACCCTAACCCTAAATACGTGCCAATTTCTCTCATAACCCTAACCCTAACCCTAATGCTAAATTTCTAAACCTAAACCTAACCCTAAATACGTGCCGATCTGTCCTGCCGAATTCTGTGAAAACTCTAACCCTAACTCGAAACCTAATCCTAACCCTAACCCAAACGATAACCATAACCTTAACCCTAACCCTAAGCCTAACACTAAATACGATTCAAACCATGAACTTAAAGTATACCCTAGATAACTTTCTAACCCTAACTCTAACCCTATCCCTAACGATATATAGGTAGGTTTCGAACCACAAAAGTAATGCGTATTCTAACCCTAACCCTAACCCAAACTCTATCCCTAACATTAACCCAAACCATAACCCAATATACGTGCCGATTTCTAACCCAAACCCTAAACCTAAATACGTGCCAATTTCTGTCCTACCGATTTCTGCCGATTTCTGCTGATTTCTGTCCTACCGATTTCTGCCGATTTATAACCCTAACCCTAACCCTAACCCCAACCCTAAATACGTGCCGATTTCTGCCCTAACCCTTCAACCTAACACCTACCCTTACCCTAACCCTAACCATACCCTCAACCTAACCTTAACCCTAAATCTAACACTAAATATGTGCGTATTTCTCTCCTGCCGATTTGTAACCCTAATACTGAACCTAAATATAACCATAACCCTAACCCTAAATACCTGCCTATTTCTCTCCTAACCCTAACTCTAACCCTAACTCTACCCCTAACCCTAAAAACGTGGCGATTTCTAATCCTATCTTTAACCCAAAATAGGTATGGATTTCTAACTCTAATCTAACCCTAACCCTAACCCTAACCCTAACCCTAACCCTAAACCTAACCTTAACCATAACCCTAACCCTAAGCCTAACACTAAAGACGATTCAAAGCATGAACTTAAAGCAAACCCAAGATAACTTTCTAACCCTAACTCTAACCCTAACCCTATCCCTAACGATATATAGGTAGCTGTAATGTAAAGTAATGTAATGTAAAGTAATGCATATTCTAACCCTAACCCTAACCCAAACTCTATCCCTCACATTAACCCAAACCATAACCCAATATACGTGCTGAATTTTGTCCTTCCGATTTCTGCCGATTTCTGCCGATTTCTAACCCTAACACTAACCCTAACCCTAACCCTAACCCTAAATACGTGCCGATTTCAGCCCTAACCCTAACCCTAACTCTACCCCTAACCCAACTTACGTGGCGATTTCTAATCCTAACCTTAACCGAAAATACGTATGGATTTCTAACACTAACCCTAACCCTATCCGTACAACTAAATACGTTGCCGATTTCTGTCCTAACACTAAGCCAAACCCTAACTATAACCGTAAACATAACCCTAACCCTAAATACGTGCCGATTTCTGCCCTAACCCTAACCCTAACCCTAACCCTAACCCTAAATACGTGCCGATTTCTCTCCTGCGGAGTTCTGTCCTAACCCTAACCTTAATCCTAACTCCAACCCTAAACCTAATATTAAGCCTAAACCTAACCCTAACCCTAAATACGTGCCGATTTCTGTCCTGCCGAATTCCTTGAAAACTCTAACCCAAACCCGAAAACTAATCCTAACCCACACCCTAACCCTAAATACGTGCTGATTTTCTGCATGCCAATTTCTAACAATTACCCTAACACTAACCCTAACCCTAAGTTTAACCCTAAAACTAAGCTTAACCCGAACTCTAACGCAAAATACGTGCGGATTTCTGCCCTGCCGATTTCTAACCCTAATCCTGAACCTAAAAATAACCTTAACCCTAACCCTAAATATGTGCCAATATCTCTCCTAACCCTAACCCTAACCCTAACCCTAACCATAAATAAATGCAATTTCTGCCGATATCTGTCCTAACCCTAAATCGAACCATAAATTTCTAAACCTAACCGTAACCCTAAATACGTGCCGAGTTCTGGCCTGCTGAATTCTGTGAAAACTCTAACCCTAAACCGAAACCTAACCCTAACCCAAACCCTCACCCTAAATACGTGCTGATTTTCTGCATGCCGATTTCTAACAATTACCCTAACACTAACCCTAACCCTAAGTTTAATCCTAAAACTAAGCTTAACCCGAACTCTAACGCAAAATACGTGCGGATTTCTTTCCTGCCGATTTGTAACCCTAATCCTGAACCTAAATATAACCTTAACCCTAACCCTAACTACATGCCAATTTCTCTCCTAACCCTAACCCTAACCCTAATGCTAAATTTCTAAACCTAACCCTAACCCTAAATACGTGCCGATTTCTGTCCTGCCGAATTCTTTGAAAACTCTAACCCAAACCCGAAAACTAATCCTAACCCACACCCTAACCCTAAATACGTGCTGATTTTCTGCATGCCAATTTCTAACAATTACCCTAACACTAACCCTAACCCTAAGTTTAACCCTAAAACTAAGCTTAACCCGAACTCTAACGCAAAATACGTGAGGATTTCTGCCCTGCCGATTTCTAACCCTAATCCTGAACCTAAAAATAACCTTAACCCTAACCCTAAATATGTGCCAATTTCTCTCCTAACCCTAACCCTAACCCTAACCCTAACCCTAAATAAATGCAATTTCTGCCGATATCTGTCCTAACCCTAAATCGAACCATAAATTTCTAAACCTAACCCTAACCCTAAATACGTGCCGAGTTCTGTCCTGCTGAATTCTGTGAAAACTCTAACCCTAAACCGAAACCTAACCCTAACCCAAACCCTCACCCTAAATACGTGCTGATTTTCTGCATGCCGATTCCTAACAATTACCCTAACACTAACCCTAACCCTAAGTTTAACCCTAAAACTAAGCTTAACCCGAACTCTAACGCAAAATACGTGCGGATTACTGCCCTGCCGATTTCTAATGTTAATCTTGAACCTAAATATAACCTTAACCCTAACACTAAATACCTGCCAATTTCTCTCCTAACCCTATCCCTAACCCTAACCCTAACCCTAACCATAAATAAATGCAATTTCTGCCGATATCTGTCCTAACCCTAAATCGAACCATAAATTTCTAAACCTAACCCTAACCCTAAATACGTGCCGAGTTCTGTCCTGCTGAATTCTGTGAAAACTCTAACCCGAAACTGAAACCTAACCCTAACCCAAACCCTCACCCTAAATACGTGCTGATTTTCTGCATGCCGATTTCTAACAATTACCCTAACACTAACCCTAACCCTAAGTTTAATCCTAAAACTAAGCTTAACCATAACTCTAACCCAAAATACGTGCGGATTTCTTTCCTGCCGATTTGTAACCCTAATCCTGAACCTAAATATTACCTTAACCCTAACCCTAAATACGTGCCAATTTCTCTCATAACCCTAACCCTAACCCTAATGCTAAATTTCTAAACCTAAACCTAACCCTAAATACGTGCCGATCTGTCCTGCCGAATTCTGTGAAAACTCTAACCCTAACTCGAAACCTAATCCTAACCCTAACCCAAACCCTAACGATAACCATAACCTTAACCCTAACCCTAAGCCTAACACTAAATACGATTCAAACCATGAACTTAAAGTATACCCTAGATAACTTTCTAACCCTAACTCTAACCCTATCCCTAACGATATATAGGTAGGTTTCGAACCACAAAAGTAATGCGTATTCTAACCCTAACCCTAACCCAAACTCTATCCCTAACATTAACCCAAATCATAACCCAATATACGTGCCAATTTCTAACCCAAACCCTAAACCTAAATACGTGCCAATTTCTGTCCTACCGATTTCTTCCGATTTCTGCTGATTTCTGTCCTACCGATTTCTGCCGATTTATAACCCTAACCCTAACCCTAACCCCAACCCTAAATACGTGCCGATTTCTGCCCTAACCCTTCAACCTAACACCTACCCTTACCCTAACCCTAACCATACCCTCAACCTATCCTTAACCCTAAATCTAACACTAAATATGTGCGTATTTCTCTCCTGCCGATTTGTAACCCTAATACTGAACCTAAATATAACCATAACCCTAACCCTAAATACCTGCCTATTTCTCTCCTAACCCTAACTCTAACCCTAACTCTACCCCTAACCCTAAAAACGTGGCGATTTCTAATCCTATATTTAACTCAAAATAGGTATGGATTTCTAACTCTAATCTAACCCTAACCCTAACCCTAACCCTAACCCTAACGCTGAACCTAACCTTAACCATAACCCTAACCCTAAGCCTAACACTAAAGACGATTCAAAGCATGAACTTAAAGCAAACCCAAGATAACTTTCTAACCCTAACTCTAACCCTAACCCTATCCCTAACGATATATAGGTAGATTTCGAACCACAAAAATAATGCATATTCTAACCCTAACCCTAACCCAAACTCTATCCCTCACATTAACCCAAACCATAACCCAATATACGTGCTGAATTTTGTCCTTCCGATTTATGCCGATTTCTGCCGATTTCTAACCCTAACACTAACCCTAACCCTAACCCTAACCCTAAATACGTGCCGATTTCAGCCCTAACCCTAACCCTAACTCTACCCCTAATCCAACTTACGTGGCGATTTCTAATCCTAACCTTAACCGAAAATACGTATGGATTTCTAACACTAACCCTAACCCTATCCGTACAACTAAATACGTTGCCGATTTCTGTCCTAACACTAAGCCAAACCCTAACTATAACCCTAAACATAACCCTAACCCTAAATACGTGCCGATTTCTGCCCTAAACCTAACGCTAACCCTAACCCTAAATACGTGCCGATTTCTCTCCTGCGGAGTTCTGTCCTAACCCTAACCTTAATCCTAACTCCAACCCTAAACCTAATATTAAGCCTAAACCTAACCCTAACCCTAAATACGTGCCGATTTCTGTCCTGCCGAATTCCTTGAAAACTCTAACCCAAACCCGAAAACTAATCCTAACCCACACCCTAACCCTAAATACGTGCTGATTTTCTGCATGCCAATTTCTAACAATTACCCTAACCCTAACCCTAACCCTAAGTTTAACCCTAAAACTAAGCTTAACCCGAACTCTAACGCAAAATACGTGCGGATTTCTGCCCTGCCGATTTCTAACCCTAATCCTGAACCTAAAAATAACCTTAACCCTAACCCTAAATATGTGCCAATATCTCTCCTAACCCTAACCCTAACCCTAACCCTAAATAAATGCAATTTCTGCCGATATCTGTCCTAACCCTAAATCGAACCATAAATTTCTAAACCTAACCCTAACCCTAAATACGTGCCGATTTCTGTCCTGCCGAATTCCTTGAAAACTCTAACCCAACCCCGAAAACTAATCCTAACCCAAACCCTAACCCTAAATACGTGCTGATTTTCTGCATGCCAATTTCTAACAATTACCCTAACACTAACCCTAACCCTAAGTTTAACCCTAAAACTAAGCTTAACCCGAACTCTAACGCAAAATACGTGCGGATTTCTGCCCTGCCGATTTCTAACCCTAATCCTGAACCTAAAAATAACCTTAACCCTAACCCTAAATATGTGCCAATTTCTCTCCTAACCCTAACCCTAACCCTAACCCTAAATAAATGCAATTTCTGCCGATATCTGTCCTAACCCTAAATCGAACCATAAATTTCTAAACCTAACCCTAACCCTAAATACGTGCCGAGTTCTGGCCTGCTGAATTCTGTGAAAACTCTAACCCTAAACCGAAACCTAACCCTAACCCAAACCCTCACCCTAAATACGCGCTGATTTTCTGCATGCCGATTTCTAACAATTACCCTAACACTAACCCTAACCCTAAGTTTAATCCTAAAACTAAGCTTAACCCGAACTCTAACGCAAAATACGTGCGGATTTCTTTCCTGCCGATTTGTAACCCTAATCCTGAACCTAAATATTACCTTAACCCTAACCCTAAATATGTGCCAATTTCTCTCCTAACCCTAACCCTAACCCTAATGCTAAATTTCTAAACCTAACCCTAACCCTAAATACGTGCCGATTTCTGTCCTGCCGAATTCTGTGAAAACTCAAACCCTAACTCGAAACCTAATCCAAACCCTAACCAAACGCTAACCCTAACGCTAAATTTCTAAACCTAACCCTAACCCTAACCTTAAATACGTGCCGATCTGTCCTGCCCAATTCTGTGAAAACTCTAACCCTAACTCGAAACCTAATCCTAACCCTAACCCAAACCCTAACGATAACCCTAACCTTAACCCTAACCCTAACCCTAAGCCTAACACTAAAGACGATTCAAAGCATGAGCTTAAAGTATACCCTAGATAACTTTCTAACCCTAACTCTAACCCTATCCCTAACGATAAATAGGTAGGTTTCGAACCACAAAAGTAATGCGTATTCTAATCCTAACGAAAACTGTATCCCTAACATTAACCCAAACCCTAAATACGTGCCGATTTCTGTCCTTCCGATTTCTGCCGATTCCTAACCCTAACCCTAACCCTAAATACTTGCCGATTACTGCCCTAACCCTAACCCTAAATATGTGCCGATTTCTCTCCTGCGGAGTTCTGTCCTAACCCTAACCCTAACCCTAACCCTAAATACGTGCCGATTTCTCTCCTGCGGAGTTCTGTCCTAACCCTAACCTTAATCCTAACTCCAACCCTAAACCTAATATTAAGCCTAAACCTAACCCTAACCCTAAATACGTGCCGATTTCTGTCCTGCCGAATTCTTTGAAAACTCTAACCCAAACCCGAAAACTAATCCTAACCCAAACCCTAACCCTAAATACGTGCTGATTTTCTGCATGCCAATTTCTAACAATTACCCTAACACTAACCCTAACCCTAAGTTTAACCCTAAAACTAAGCTTAACCCGAACTCTAACGCAAAATACGTGCGGATTTCTGCCCTGCCGATTTCTAATGTTAATCCTGAACCTAAATATAACCTTAACCCTAACCCTAAATACCTGCCAATTTCTCTCCTAACCCTATCCCTAACCCTAACCCTAACCCTAACCATAAATAAATGCAATTTCTGCCGATATCTGTCCTAACCCTAAATCGAACCATAAATTTCTAAACCTAACCCTAACCCTAAATACGTGCCGAGTTCTGTCCTGCTGAATTCTGTGAAAACTCTAACCCTAAACCGAAACCTAACCCTAACCAAAACCCTCACCCTAAATACGTGCTGATTTTCTGCATGCCGATTTCTAACAATTACCCTAACACTAACCCTAACCCTAAGTTTAATACTAAAACTAAGCTTAACCATAACTCTAACCCAAAATACGTGCGGATTTCTGTCCTGCCGATTTGTAACCCTAATCCTGAACCTAAATATAACCTTAACCCTAACCCTAAATACGTGCCAATTTCTCTCATAACCCTAACCCTAACCCTAATGCTAAATTTCTAAACCTAACCCTAACCCTAAATACGTGCCGATCTGTCCTGCCGAATTCTGTGAAAACTCTAACCCTAACTCGAAACCTAATCCTAACCCTAACCCAAACGATAACCATAACCTTAACCCTAACCCTAAGCCTAACACTAAATACGATTCAAACCATGAACTTAAAGTATACCCTAGATAACTTTCTAACCCTAACTCTAACCCTATCCCTAACGATATATAGGTAGGTTTCGAACCACAAAAGTAATGCGTATTCTAACCCTAACCCTAACCCAAACTCTATCCCTAACATTAACCCAAACCATAACCCAATATACGTGCCGATTTCTAACCCAAACCCTAAACCTAAATACGTGCCAATTTCTGTCCTACCGATTTCTGCCGATTTCTGCTGATTTCTGTCCTACCGATTTCTGCCGATTTATAACCCTAACCCTAACCCTAACCCCAACCCTAAATACGTGCCGATTTCTGCCCTAACCCTTCAACCTAACACCTACCCTTACCCTAACCCTAACCATACCCTCAACCTAACCTTAACCCTAAATCTAACACTAAATATGTGCGTATTTCTCTCCTGCCGATTTGTAACCCTAATACTGAACCTAAATATAACCATAACCCTAACCCTAAATACCTGCCTATTTCTCTCCTAACCCTAACTCTAACCCTAACTCTACCCCTAACCCTAAAAACGTGGCGATTTCTAATCCTATCTTTAACCCAATATAGGTATGGATTTCTAACTCTAATCTAACCCTAACCCTAACCCTAACCCTAACCCTAACCCTAAACCTAACCTTAACCATAACCCTAACCCTAAGCCTAACACTAAAGACGATTCAAAGCATGAACTTAAAGCAAACCCAAGATAACTTTCTAACCCTAACTCTAACCCTAACCCTATCCCTAACGATATATAGGTAGATGTAAAGTAATGTAATGTAAAGTAATGCATATTCTAACCCTAACCCTAACCCAAACTCTATCCCTCACATTAACCCAAACCATAACCCAATATACGTGCTGAATTTTGTCCTTCCGATTTATGCCGATTTCTGCCGATTTCTAACCCTAACACTAACCCTAACCCTAACCCTAACCCTAAATACGTGCCGATTTCAGCCCTAACCCTAACCCTAACTCTACCCCTAACCCAACTTACGTGGCGATTTCTAATCCTAACCTTAACCGAAAATACGTATGGATTTCTAACACTAACCCTAACCCTATCCGTACAACTAAATACGTTGCCGATTTCTGTCCTAACACTAAGCCAAACCCTAACTATAACCCTAAACATAACCCTAACCCTAAATACGTGCCGATTTCTGCCCTAACCCTAACCCTAACCCTAACCCTAACCCTAACCCTAACCCTAAATACGTGCCGATTTCTCTCCTGCGGAGTTCTGTCCTAACCCTAACCTTAATCCTAACTCCAACCCTAAACCTAATATTAAGCCTAAACCTAACCCTAACCCTAAATACGTGCCGATTTCTGTCCTGCCGAATTCCTTGAAAACTCTAACCCAAACCCGAAAACTAATCCTAACCCACACCCTAACCCTAAATACGTGCTGATTTTCTGCATGCCAATTTCTAACAATTACCCTAACACTAACCCTAACCCTAAGTTTAACCCTAAAACTAAGCTTAACCCGAACTCTAACGCAAAATACGTGCGGATTTCTGCCCTGCCGATTTGTAACCCTAATCCTGAACCTAAAAATAACCTTAACCCTAACCCTAAATATGTGCCAATATCTCTCCTAACCCTAACCCTAACCCTAACCCTAAATAAATGCAATTTCTGCCGATATCTGTCCTAACCCTAAATCGAACCATAAATTTCTAAACCTAACCCTAACCCTAAATACGTGCCGAGTTCTGGCCTGCTGAATTCTGTGAAAACTCTAACCCTAAACCGAAACCTAACCCTAACCCAAACCCTCACCCTAAATACGTGCTGATTTTCTGCATGCCGATTTCTAACAATTACCCTAACACTAACCCTAACCCTAAGTTTAATCCTAAAACTAAGCTTAACCCGAACTCTAACGCAAAATACGTGCGGATTTCTTTCCTGCCGATTTGTAACCCTAATCCTGAACCTAAATATAACCTTAACCCTAACCCTAAATACATGCCAATTTCTCTCCTAACCCTAACCCTAACCCTAATGCTAAATTTCTAAACCTAACCCTAACCCTAAATACGTGCCGATTTCTGTCCTGCCGAATTCTTTGAAAACTCTAACCCAAACCCGAAAACTAATCCTAACCCACACCCTAACCCTAAATACGTGCTGATTTTCTGCATGCCAATTTCTAACAATTACCCTAACACTAACCCTAACCCTAAGTTTAACCCTAAAACTAAGCTTAACCCGAACTCTAACGCAAAATACGTGCGGATTTCTGCCCTGCCGATTTCTAACCCTAATCCTGAACCTAAAAATAACCTTAACCCTAACCCTAAATATGTGCCAATTTCTCTCCTAACCCTAACCCTAACCCTAACCCTAACCCTAAATAAATGCAATTTCTGCCGATATCTGTCCTAACCCTAAATCGAACCATAAATTTCTAAACCTAACCCTAACCCTAAATACGTGCCGAGTTCTGTCCTGCTGAATTCTGTGAAAACTCTAACCCTAAACCGAAACCTAACCCTAACCCAAACCCTCACCCTAAATACGTGCTGATTTTCTGCATGCCGATTTCTAACAATTACCCTAACACTAACCCTAACCCTAAGTTTAATCCTAAAACTAAGCTTAACCCGAACTCTAACGCAAAATACGTGCGGATTTCTTTCCTGCCGATTTGTAACCCTAATCCTGAACCTAAATATTACCTTAACCCTAACCCTAAATATGTGCCAATTTCTCTCCTAACCCTAACCCTAACCCTAATGCTAAATTTCTAAACCTAACCCTAACCCTAAATACGTGCCGATTTCTGTCCTGCCGAATTCTGTGAAAACTCAAACCCTAACTCGAAACCTAATCCAAACCCTAACCAAACGCTAACCCTAACGCTAAATTTCGAAACCTAACCCTAACCCTAACCTTAAATACGTGCCGATCTGTCCTGCCCAATTCTGTGAAAACTCTAACCCTAACTCGAAACCTAATCCTAACCCTAACCCAAACCCTAACGATAACCCTAACCTTAACCCTAACCCTAACCCTAAGCCTAACACTAAAGACGATTCAAAGCATGAACTTAAAGTATACCCTAGATAACTTTCTAACCCTAACTCTAACCCTATCCCTAACGATAAATAGGTAGGTTTCGAACCACAAAAGTAATGCGTATTCTAATCCTAACGAAAACTGTATCCCTAACATTAACCCAAACCCTAAATACGTGCCGATTTCTGTCCTTCCGATTTCTGCCGATTCCTAACCCTAACCCTAACCCTAAATACGTGCCGATTTCTGCCCTAACCCTAACCCTAAATATGTGCCGATTTCTCTCCTGCGGAGTTCTGTCCTAACCCTAACCCTAACCCTAACCCTAAATACGTGCCGATTTCTGCCCTAAACCTAACGCTAACCCTAACCCTAAATACGTGCCGATTTCTCTCCTGCGGAGTTCTGTCCTAACCCTAACCTTAATCCTAACTCCAACCCTAAACCTAATATTAAGCCTAAACCTAACCCTAACCCTAAATACGTGCCGATTTCTGTCCTGCCGAATTCTTTGAAAACTCTAACCCAAACCCGAAAACTAATCCTAACCCAAACCCTAACCCTAAATACGTGCTGATTTTCTGCATGCCGATTTCTAACAATTACCCTAACACTAACCCTAACCCTAAGTTTAACCCTAAAACTAAGCTTAACCCGAACTCTAACGCAAAATACGTGCGGATTTCTGCCCTGCCGATTTCTAATGTTAATCCTGAACCTAAATATAACCTTAACCCTAACCCTAAATACCTGCCAATTTCTCTCCTAACCCTATCCCTAACCCTAACCCTAACCCTAACCATAAATAAATGCAATTTCTGCCGATATCTGTCCTAACCCTAAATCGAACCATAAATTTCTAAACCTAACCCTAACCCTAAATACGTGCCGAGTTCTGTCCTGCTGAATTCTGTGAAAACTCTAACCCTAAACCGAAACCTAACCCTAACCCAAACCCTCACCCTAAATACGTGCTGATTTTCTGCATGCCGATTTCTAACAATTACCCTAACACTAACCCTAACCCTAAGTTTAATCCTAAAACTAAGCTTAACCCTAACTCTAACCCAAAATACGTGCGGATTTCTGTCCTGCCGATTTGTAACCCTAATCCTGAACCTAAATATAACCTTAACCCTAACCCTAAATACGTGCCAATTTCTCTCATAACCCTAACCCTAACCCTAATGCTAAATTTCTAAACCTAAACCTAACCCTAAATACGTGCCGATCTGTCCTGCCGAATTCTGTGAAAACTCTAACCCTAACTCGAAACCTAATCCTAACCCTAACCCAAACGATAACCATAACCTTAACCCTAACCCTAAGCCTAACACTAAATACGATTCAAACCATGAACTTAAAGTATACCCTAGATAACTTTCTAACCCTAACTCTAACCCTATCCCTAACGATATATAGGTAGGTTTCGAACCACAAAAGTAATGCGTATTCTAACCCTAACCCTAACCCAAACTCTATCCCTAACATTAACCCAAACCATAACCCAATATACGTGCCGATTTCTAACCCAAACCCTAAACCTAAATACGTGCCAATTTCTGTCCTACCGATTTCTGCCGATTTCTGCTGATTTCTGTCCTACCGATTTCTGCCGATTTATAACCCTAACCCTAACCCTAACCCCAACCCTAAATACGTGCCGATTTCTGCCCTAACCCTTCAACCTAACACCTACCCTTACCCTAACCCTAACCATACCCTCAACCTAACCTTAACCCTAAATCTAACACTAAATATGTGCGTATTTCTCTCCTGCCGATTTGTAACCCTAATACTGAACCTAAATATAACCCTAACCCTAACCCTAAATACCTGCCTATTTCTCTCCTAACCCTAACTCTAACCCTAACTCTACCCCTAACCCTAAAAACGTGGCGATTTCTAATCCTATCTTTAACCCAAAATAGGTATGGATTTCTAACTCTAATCTAACCCTAACCCTAACCCTAACCCTAACCCTAACCCTAAACCTAACCTTAACCATAACCCTAACCCTAAGCCTAACACTAAAGACGATTCAAAGCATGAACTTAAAGCAAACCCAAGATAACTTTCTAACCCTAACTCTAACCCTAACCCTATCCCTAACGATATATAGGTAGATGTAATGTAAAGTAATGTAATGTAAAGTAATGCATATTCTAACCCTAACCCTAACCCAAACTCTATCCCTCACATTAACCCAAACCATAACCCAATATACGTGCTGAATTTTGTCCTTCCGATTTATGCCGATTTCTGCCGATTTCTAACCCTAACACTAACCCTAACCCTAACCCTAACCCTAAATACGTGCCGATTTCAGCCCTAACCCTAACCCTAACTCTACCCCTAACCCAACTTACGTGGCGATTTCTAATCCTAACCTTAACCGAAAATACGTATGGATTTCTAACACTAACCCTAACCCTATCCGTACAACTAAATACGTTGCCGATTTCTGTCCTAACACTAAGCCAAACCCTAACTATAACCGTAAACATAACCCTAACCCTAAATACGTGCCGATTTCTGCCCTAACCCTAACCCTAACCCTAACCCTAACCCTAAATACGTGCCGATTTCTCTCCTGCGGAGTTCTGTCCTAACCCTAACCTTAATCCTAACTCCAACCCTAAACCTAATATTAAGCCTAAACCTAACCCTAACCCTAAATACGTGCCGATTTCTGTCCTGCCGAATTCCTTGAAAACTCTAACCCAAACCCGAAAACTAATCCTAACCCACACCCTAACCCTAAATACGTGCTGATTTTCTGCATGCCAATTTCTAACAATTACCCTAACACTAACCCTAACCCTAAGTTTAACCCTAAAACTAAGCTTAACCCGAACTCTAACGCAAAATACGTGCGGATTTCTGCCCTGCCGATTTCTAACCCTAATCCTGAACCTAAAAATAACCTTAACCCTAACCCTAAATATGTGCCAATATCTCTCCTAACCCTAACCCTAACCCTAACCCTAACCATAAATAAATGCAATTTCTGCCGATATCTGTCCTAACCCTAAATCGAACCATAAATTTCTAAACCTAACCGTAACCCTAAATACGTGCCGAGTTCTGGCCTGCTGAATTCTGTGAAAACTCTAACCCTAAACCGAAACCTAACCCTAACCCAAACCCTCACCCTAAATACGTGCTGATTTTCTGCATGCCGATTTCTAACAATTACCCTAACACTAACCCTAACCCTAAGTTTAATCCTAAAACTAAGCTTAACCCGAACTCTAACGCAAAATACGTGCGGATTTCTTTCCTGCCGATTTGTAACCCTAATCCTGAACCTAAATATAACCTTAACCCTAACCCTAACTACATGCCAATTTCTCTCCTAACCCTAACCCTAACCCTAATGCTAAATTTCTAAACCTAACCCTAACCCTAAATACGTGCCGATTTCTGTCCTGCCGAATTCTTTGAAAACTCTAACCCAAACCCGAAAACTAATCCTAACCCACACCCTAACCCTAAATACGTGCTGATTTTCTGCATGCCAATTTCTAACAATTACCCTAACACTAACCCTAACCATAAGTTTAACCCTAAAACTAAGCTTAACCCGAACTCTAACGCAAAATTCGTGAGGATTTCTGCCCTGCCGATTTCTAACCCTAATCCTGAACCTAAAAATAACCTTAACCCTAACCCTAAATATGTGCCAATTTCTCTCCTAACCCTAACCCTAACCCTAACCCTAACCCTAAATAAATGCAATTTCTGCCGATATCTGTCCTAACCCTAAATCGAACCATAAATTTCTAAACCTAACCCTAACCCTAAATACGTGCCGAGTTCTGTCCTGCTGAATTCTGTGAAAACTCTAACCCTAAACCGAAACCTAACCCTAACCCAAACCCTCACCCTAAATACGTGCTGATTTTCTGCATGCCGATTCCTAACAATTACCCTAACACTAACCCTAACCCTAAGTTTAACCCTAAAACTAAGCTTAACCCGAACTCTAACGCAAAATACGTGCGGATTACTGCCCTGCCGATTTCTAATGTTAATCTTGAACCTAAATATAACCTTAACCCTAACACTAAATACCTGCCAATTTCTCTCCTAACCCTATCCCTAACCCTAACCCTAACCCTAACCATAAATAAATGCAATTTCTGCCGATATCTGTCCTAACCCTAAATCGAACCATAAATTTCTAAACCTAACCCTAACCCTAAATACGTGCCGAGTTCTGTCCTGCTGAATTCTGTGAAAACTCTAACCCGAAACTGAAACCTAACCCTAACCCAAACCCTCACCCTAAATACGTGCTGATTTTCTGCATGCCGATTTCTAACAATTACCCTAACACTAACCCTAACCCTAAGTTTAATCCTAAAACTAAGCTTAACCATAACTCTAACCCAAAATACGTGCGGATTTCTTTCCTGCCGATTTGTAACCCTAATCCTGAACCTAAATATTACCTTAACCCTAACCCTAAATACGTGCCAATTTCTCTCATAACCCTAACCCTAACCCTAATGCTAAATTTCTAAACCTAAACCTAACCCTAAATACGTGCCGATCTGTCCTGCCGAATTCTGTGAAAACTCTAACCCTAACTCGAAACCTAATCCTAACCCTAACCCAAACCCTAACGATAACCATAAGCTTAACCCTAACCCTAAGCCTAACACTAAATACGATTCAAACCATGAACTTAAAGTATACCCTAGATAACTTTCTAACCCTAACTCTAACCCTATCCCTAACGATATATAGGTAGGTTTCGAACCACAAAAGTAATGCGTATTCTAACCCTAACCCTAACCCAAACTCTATCCCTAACATTAACCCAAATCATAACCCAATATACGTGCCAATTTCTAACCCAAACCCTAAACCTAAATACGTGCCAATTTCTGTCCTAACGATTTCTTCCGATTTCTGCTGATTTCTGTCCTACCGATTTCTGCCGATTTATAACCCTAACCCTAACCCTAACCCCAACCCTAAATACGTGCCGATTTCTGCCCTAACCCTTCAACCTAACACCTACCCTTACCCTAACCCTAACCATACCCTCAACCTATCCTTAACCCTAAATCTAACACTAAATATGTGCGTATTTCTCTCCTGCCGATTTGTAACCCTAATACTGAACCTAAATATAACCATAACCCTAACCCTAAATACCTGCCTATTTCTCTCCTAACCCTAACTCTAACCCTAACTCTACCCCTAACCCTAAAAACGTGGCGATTTCTAATCCTATATTTAACTCAAAATAGGTATGGATTTCTAACTCTAATCTAACCCTAACCCTAACCCTAACCCTAACCCTAACGCTGAACCTAACCTTAACCATAACCCTAACCCTAAGCCTAACACTAAAGACGATTCAAAGCATGAACTTAAAGCAAACCCAAGATAACTTTCTAACCCTAACTCTAACCCTAACCCTATCCCTAACGATATATAGGTAGATTTCGAACCACAAAAATAATGCATATTCTAACCCTAACCCTAACCCAAACTCTATCCCTCACATTAACCCAAACCATAACCCAATATACGTGCTGAATTTTGTCCTTCCGATTTATGCCGATTTCTGCCGATTTCTAACCCTAACACTAACCCTAACCCTAACCCTAACCCTAAATACGTGCCGATTTCAGCCCTAACCCTAACCCTAACTCTACCCCTAATCCAACTTACGTGGCGATTTCTAATCCTAACCTTAACCGAAAATACGTATGGATTTCTAACACTAACCCTAACCCTATCCGTACAACTAAATACGTTGCCGATTTCTGTCCTAACACTAAGCCAAACCCTAACTATAACCCTAAACATAACCCTAACCCTAAATACGTGCCGATTTCTGCCCTAAACCTAACGCTAACCCTAACCCTAAATACGTGCCGATTTCTCTCCTGCGGAGTTCTGTCCTAACCCTAACCTTAATCCTAACTCCAACCCTAAACCTAATATTAAGCCTAAACCTAACCCTAACCCTAAATACGTGCCGATTTCTGTCCTGCCGAATTCCTTGAAAACTCTAACCCAAACCCGAAAACTAATCCTAACCCACACCCTAACCCTAAATACGTGCTGATTTTCTGCATGCCAATTTCTAACAATTACCCTAACCCTAACCCTAACCCTAAGTTTAACCCTAAAACTAAGCTTAACCCGAACTCTAACGCAAAATACGTGCGGATTTCTGCCCTGCCGATTTCTAACCCTAATCCGGAACCTAAAAATAACCTTAACCCTAACCCTAAATATGTGCCAATATCTCTCCTAACCCTAACCCTAACCCTAACCCTAAATAAATGCAATTTCTGCCGATATCTGTCCTAACCCTAAATCGAACCATAAATTTCTAAACCTAACCCTAACCCTAAATACGTGCCGAGTTCTGGCCTGCTGAATTCTGTGAAAACTCTAACCCTAAACCGAAACCTAACCCTAACCCAAACCCTCACCCTAAATACGTGCTGATTTTCTGCATGCCGATTTCTAACAATTACCCTAACACTAACCCTAACCCTAAGTTTAATCCTAAAACTAAGCTTAACCCGAACTCTAACGCAAAATACGTGCGGATTTCTTTCCTGCCGATTTGTAACCCTAATCCTGAACCTAAATATTACCTTAACCCTAACCCTAAATATGTGCCAATTTCTCTCCTAACCCTAACCCTAACCCTAATGCTAAATTTCTAAACCTAACCCTAACCCTAAATACGTGCCGATTTCTGTCCTGCCGAATTCTGTGAAAACTCAAACCCTAACTCGAAACCTAATCCAAACCCTAACCAAACGCTAACCCTAACGCTAAATTTCGAAACCTAACCCTAACCCTAACCTTAAATACGTGCCGATCTGTCCTGCCCAATTCTGTGAAAACTCTAACCCTAACTCGAAACCTAATCCTAACCCTAACCCAAACCCTAACGATAACCCTAACCTTAACCCTAACCCTAACCCTAAGCCTAACACTAAAGACGATTCAAAGCATGAACTTAAAGTATACCCTAGATAACTTTCTAACCCTAACTCTAACCCTATCCCTAACGATAAATAGGTAGGTTTCGAACCACAAAAGTAATGCGTATTCTAATCCTAACGAAAACTGTATCCCTAACATTAACCCAAACCCTAAATACGTGCCGATTTCTGTCCTTCCGATTTCTGCCGATTCCTAACCCTAACCCTAACCCTAAATACGTGCCGATTTCTGCCCTAACCCTAACCCTAAATATGTGCCGATTTCTCTCCTGCGGAGTTCTGTCCTAACCCTAACCCTAACCCTAACCCTAAATACGTGCCGATTTCTGCCCTAAACCTAACGCTAACCCTAACCCTAAATACGTGCCGATTTCTCTCCTGCGGAGTTCTGTCCTAACCCTAACCTTAATCCTAACTCCAACCCTAAACCTAATATTAAGCCTAAACCTAACCCTAACCCTAAATACGTGCCGATTTCTGTCCTGCCGAATTCTTTGAAAACTCTAACCCAAACCCGAAAACTAATCCTAACCCAAACCCTAACCCTAAATACGTGCTGATTTTCTGCATGCCGATTTCTAACAATTACCCTAACACTAACCCTAACCCTAAGTTTAACCCTAAAACTAAGCTTAACCCGAACTCTAACGCAAAATACGTGCGGATTTCTGCCCTGCCGATTTCTAATGTTAATCCTGAACCTAAATATAACCTTAACCCTAACCCTAAATACCTGCCAATTTCTCTCCTAACCCTATCCCTAACCCTAACCCTAACCCTAACCATAAATAAATGCAATTTCTGCCGATATCTGTCCTAACCCTAAATCGAACCATAAATTTCTAAACCTAACCCTAACCCTAAATACGTGCCGAGTTCTGTCCTGCTGAATTCTGTGAAAACTCTAACCCTAAACCGAAACCTAACCCTAACCCAAACCCTCACCCTAAATACGTGCTGATTTTCTGCATGCCGATTTCTAACAATTACCCTAACACTAACCCTAACCCTAAGTTTAATCCTAAAACTAAGCTTAACCCTAACTCTAACCCAAAATACGTGCGGATTTCTGTCCTGCCGATTTGTAACCCTAATCCTGAACCTAAATATAACCTTAACCCTAACCCTAAATACGTGCCAATTTCTCTCATAACCCTAACCCTAACCCTAATGCTAAATTTCTAAACCTAAACCTAACCCTAAATACGTGCCGATCTGTCCTGCCGAATTCTGTGAAAACTCTAACCCTAACTCGAAACCTAATCCTAACCCTAACCCAAACGATAACCATAACCTTAACCCTAACCCTAAGCCTAACACTAAATACGATTCAAACCATGAACTTAAAGTATACCCTAGATAACTTTCTAACCCTAACTCTAACCCTATCCCTAACGATATATAGGTAGGTTTCGAACCACAAAAGTAATGCGTATTCTAACCCTAACCCTAACCCAAACTCTATCCCTAACATTAACCCAAACCATAACCCAATATACGTGCCGATTTCTAACCCAAACCCTAAACCTAAATACGTGCCAATTTCTGTCCTACCGATTTCTGCCGATTTCTGCTGATTTCTGTCCTACCGATTTCTGCCGATTTATAACCCTAACCCTAACCCTAACCCCAACCCTAAATACGTGCCGATTTCTGCCCTAACCCTTCAACCTAACACCTACCCTTACCCTAACCCTAACCATACCCTCAACCTAACCTTAACCCTAAATCTAACACTAAATATGTGCGTATTTCTCTCCTGCCGATTTGTAACCCTAATACTGAACCTAAATATAACCCTAACCCTAACCCTAAATACCTGCCTATTTCTCTCCTAACCCTAACTCTAACCCTAACTCTACCCCTAACCCTAAAAACGTGGCGATTTCTAATCCTATCTTTAACCCAAAATAGGTATGGATTTCTAACTCTAATCTAACCCTAACCCTAACCCTAACCCTAACCCTAACCCTAAACCTAACCTTAACCATAACCCTAACCCTAAGCCTAACACTAAAGACGATTCAAAGCATGAACTTAAAGCAAACCCAAGATAACTTTCTAACCCTAACTCTAACCCTAACCCTATCCCTAACGATATATAGGTAGATGTAATGTAAAGTAATGTAATGTAAAGTAATGCATATTCTAACCCTAACCCTAACCCAAACTCTATCCCTCACATTAACCCAAACCATAACCCAATATACGTGCTGAATTTTGTCCTTCCGATTTATGCCGATTTCTGCCGATTTCTAACCCTAACACTAACCCTAACCCTAACCCTAACCCTAAATACGTGCCGATTTCAGCCCTAACCCTAACCCTAACTCTACCCCTAACCCAACTTACGTGGCGATTTCTAATCCTAACCTTAACCGAAAATACGTATGGATTTCTAACACTAACCCTAACCCTATCCGTACAACTAAATACGTTGCCGATTTCTGTCCTAACACTAAGCCAAACCCTAACTATAACCGTAAACATAACCCTAACCCTAAATACGTGCCGATTTCTGCCCTAACCCTAACCCTAACCCTAACCCTAACCCTAAATACGTGCCGATTTCTCTCCTGCGGAGTTCTGTCCTAACCCTAACCTTAATCCTAACTCCAACCCTAAACCTAATATTAAGCCTAAACCTAACCCTAACCCTAAATACGTGCCGATTTCTGTCCTGCCGAATTCCTTGAAAACTCTAACCCAAACCCGAAAACTAATCCTAACCCACACCCTAACCCTAAATACGTGCTGATTTTCTGCATGCCAATTTCTAACAATTACCCTAACACTAACCCTAACCCTAAGTTTAACCCTAAAACTAAGCTTAACCCGAACTCTAACGCAAAATACGTGCGGATTTCTGCCCTGCCGATTTCTAACCCTAATCCTGAACCTAAAAATAACCTTAACCCTAACCCTAAATATGTGCCAATATCTCTCCTAACCCTAACCCTAACCCTAACCCTAACCATAAATAAATGCAATTTCTGCCGATATCTGTCCTAACCCTAAATCGAACCATAAATTTCTAAACCTAACCGTAACCCTAAATACGTGCCGAGTTCTGGCCTGCTGAATTCTGTGAAAACTCTAACCCTAAACCGAAACCTAACCCTAACCCAAACCCTCACCCTAAATACGTGCTGATTTTCTGCATGCCGATTTCTAACAATTACCCTAACACTAACCCTAACCCTAAGTTTAATCCTAAAACTAAGCTTAACCCGAACTCTAACGCAAAATACGTGCGGATTTCTTTCCTGCCGATTTGTAACCCTAATCCTGAACCTAAATATAACCTTAACCCTAACCCTAACTACATGCCAATTTCTCTCCTAACCCTAACCCTAACCCTAATGCTAAATTTCTAAACCTAACCCTAACCCTAAATACGTGCCGATTTCTGTCCTGCCGAATTCTTTGAAAACTCTAACCCAAACCCGAAAACTAATCCTAACCCACACCCTAACCCTAAATACGTGCTGATTTTCTGCATGCCAATTTCTAACAATTACCCTAACACTAACCCTAACCATAAGTTTAACCCTAAAACTAAGCTTAACCCGAACTCTAACGCAAAATTCGTGAGGATTTCTGCCCTGCCGATTTCTAACCCTAATCCTGAACCTAAAAATAACCTTAACCCTAACCCTAAATATGTGCCAATTTCTCTCCTAACCCTAACCCTAACCCTAACCCTAACCCTAAATAAATGCAATTTCTGCCGATATCTGTCCTAACCCTAAATCGAACCATAAATTTCTAAACCTAACCCTAACCCTAAATACGTGCCGAGTTCTGTCCTGCTGAATTCTGTGAAAACTCTAACCCTAAACCGAAACCTAACCCTAACCCAAACCCTCACCCTAAATACGTGCTGATTTTCTGCATGCCGATTCCTAACAATTACCCTAACACTAACCCTAACCCTAAGTTTAACCCTAAAACTAAGCTTAACCCGAACTCTAACGCAAAATACGTGCGGATTACTGCCCTGCCGATTTCTAATGTTAATCTTGAACCTAAATATAACCTTAACCCTAACACTAAATACCTGCCAATTTCTCTCCTAACCCTATCCCTAACCCTAACCCTAACCCTAACCATAAATAAATGCAATTTCTGCCGATATCTGTCCTAACCCTAAATCGAACCATAAATTTCTAAACCTAACCCTAACCCTAAATACGTGCCGAGTTCTGTCCTGCTGAATTCTGTGAAAACTCTAACCCGAAACTGAAACCTAACCCTAACCCAAACCCTCACCCTAAATACGTGCTGATTTTCTGCATGCCGATTTCTAACAATTACCCTAACACTAACCCTAACCCTAAGTTTAATCCTAAAACTAAGCTTAACCATAACTCTAACCCAAAATACGTGCGGATTTCTTTCCTGCCGATTTGTAACCCTAATCCTGAACCTAAATATTACCTTAACCCTAACCCTAAATACGTGCCAATTTCTCTCATAACCCTAACCCTAACCCTAATGCTAAATTTCTAAACCTAAACCTAACCCTAAATACGTGCCGATCTGTCCTGCCGAATTCTGTGAAAACTCTAACCCTAACTCGAAACCTAATCCTAACCCTAACCCAAACCCTAACGATAACCATAAGCTTAACCCTAACCCTAAGCCTAACACTAAATACGATTCAAACCATGAACTTAAAGTATACCCTAGATAACTTTCTAACCCTAACTCTAACCCTATCCCTAACGATATATAGGTAGGTTTCGAACCACAAAAGTAATGCGTATTCTAACCCTAACCCTAACCCAAACTCTATCCCTAACATTAACCCAAATCATAACCCAATATACGTGCCAATTTCTAACCCAAACCCTAAACCTAAATACGTGCCAATTTCTGTCCTACCGATTTCTTCCGATTTCTGCTGATTTCTGTCCTACCGATTTCTGCCGATTTATAACCCTAACCCTAACCCTAACCCCAACCCTAAATACGTGCCGATTTCTGCCCTAACCCTTCAACCTAACACCTACCCTTACCCTAACCCTAACCATACCCTCAACCTATCCTTAACCCTAAATCTAACACTAAATATGTGCGTATTTCTCTCCTGCCGATTTGTAACCCTAATACTGAACCTAAATATAACCATAACCCTAACCCTAAATACCTGCCTATTTCTCTCCTAACCCTAACTCTAACCCTAACTCTACCCCTAACCCTAAAAACGTGGCGATTTCTAATCCTATATTTAACTCAAAATAGGTATGGATTTCTAACTCTAATCTAACCCTAACCCTAACCCTAACCCTAACCCTAACGCTGAACCTAACCTTAACCATAACCCTAACCCTAAGCCTAACACTAAAGACGATTCAAAGCATGAACTTAAAGCAAACCCAAGATAACTTTCTAACCCTAACTCTAACCCTAACCCTATCCCTAACGATATATAGGTAGATTTCGAACCACAAAAATAATGCATATTCTAACCCTAACCCTAACCCAAACTCTATCCCTCACATTAACCCAAACCATAACCCAATATACGTGCTGAATTTTGTCCTTCCGATTTATGCCGATTTCTGCCGATTTCTAACCCTAACACTAACCCTAACCCTAACCCTAACCCTAAATACGTGCCGATTTCAGCCCTAACCCTAACCCTAACTCTACCCCTAATCCAACTTACGTGGCGATTTCTAATCCTAACCTTAACCGAAAATACGTATGGATTTCTAACACTAACCCTAACCCTATCCGTACAACTAAATACGTTGCCGATTTCTGTCCTAACACTAAGCCAAACCCTAACTATAACCCTAAACATAACCCTAACCCTAAATACGTGCCGATTTCTGCCCTAAACCTAACGCTAACCCTAACCCTAAATACGTGCCGATTTCTCTCCTGCGGAGTTCTGTCCTAACCCTAACCTTAATCCTAACTCCAACCCTAAACCTAATATTAAGCCTAAACCTAACCCTAACCCTAAATACGTGCCGATTTCTGTCCTGCCGAATTCCTTGAAAACTCTAACCCAAACCCGAAAACTAATCCTAACCCACACCCTAACCCTAAATACGTGCTGATTTTCTGCATGCCAATTTCTAACAATTACCCTAACCCTAACCCTAACCCTAAGTTTAACCCTAAAACTAAGCTTAACCCGAACTCTAACGCAAAATACGTGCGGATTTCTGCCCTGCCGATTTCTAACCCTAATCCGGAACCTAAAAATAACCTTAACCCTAACCCTAAATATGTGCCAATATCTCTCCTAACCCTAACCCTAACCCTAACCCTAAATAAATGCAATTTCTGCCGATATCTGTCCTAACCCTAAATCGAACCATAAATTTCTAAACCTAACCCTAACCCTAAATACGTGCCGAGTTCTGGCCTGCTGAATTCTGTGAAAACTCTAACCCTAAACCGAAACCTAACCATAACCCAAACCCTCACCCTAAATACGTGCTGATTTTCTGCATGCCGATTTCTAACAATTACCCTAACCCTAACCCTAAGTTTAATCCTAAAACTAAGCTTAACCCCAACTCTAACGCAAAATACGTGCGGATTTCTTTCCTGCCGATTTGTAACCCTAATCCTGAACCTAAATATTACCTTAACCCTAACCCTAAATATGTGCCAATTTCTCTCCTAACCCTAACCCTAACCCTAATGCTAAATTTCTAAACCTAACCCTAACCCTAAATACGTGCCGATTTCTGTCCTGCCGAATTCTGTGAAAACTCAAACCCTAACTCGAAACCTAATCCAAACCCTAACCAAACGCTAACCCTAACGCTAAATTTCTAAACCTAACCCTAACCCTAACCTTAAATACGTGCCGATCTGTCCTGCCCAATTCTGTGAAAACTCTAACCCTAACTCGAAACCTAATCCTAACCCTAACCCAAACCCTAACGATAACCCTAACCTTAACCCTAACCCTAACCCTAAGCCTAACACTAAAGACGATTCAAAGCATGAACTTAAAGTATACCCTAGATAACTTTCTAACCCTAACTCTAACCCTATCCCTAACGATAAATAGGTAGGTTTCGAACCACAAAAGTAATGCGTATTCTAATCCTAACGAAAACTGTATCCCTAACATTAACCCAAACCCTAAATACGTGCCGATTTCTGTCCTTCCGATTTCTGCCGATTCCTAACCCTAACCCTAACCCTAAATACGTGCCGATTTCTGCCCTAACCCTAACCCTAAATATGTGCCGATTTCTCTCCTGCGGAGTTCTGTCCTAACCCTAACCCTAACCCTAACCCTAAATACGTGCCGATTTCTGCCCTAAACCTAACGCTAACCCTAACCCTAAATACGTGCCGATTTCTCTCCTGCGGAGTTCTGTCCTAACCCTAACCTTAATCCTAACTCCAACCCTAAACCTAATATTAAGCCTAAACCTAACCCTAACCCTAAATACGTGCCGATTTCTGTCCTGCCGAATTCCTTGAAAACTCTAACCCAACCCCGAAAACTAATCCTAACCCAAACCCTAACCCTAAATACGTGCTGATTTTCTGCATGCCAATTTCTAACAATTACCCTAACACTAACCCTAACCCTAAGTTTAACCCTAAAACTAAGCTTAACCCGAACTCTAACGCAAAATACGTGCGGATTTCTGCCCTGCCGATTTCTAACCCTAATCCTGAACCTAAAAATAACCTTAACCCTAACCCTAAATATGTGCCAATTTCTCTCCTAACCCTAACCCTAACCCTAACCCTAAATAAATGCAATTTCTGCCGATATCTGTCCTAACCCTAAATCGAACCATAAATTTCTAAACCTAACCCTAACCCTAAATACGTGCCGAGTTCTGGCCTGCTGAATTCTGTGAAAACTCTAACCCTAAACCGAAACCTAACCCTAACCCAAACCCTCACCCTAAATACGCGCTGATTTTCTGCATGCCGATTTCTAACAATTACCCTAACACTAACCCTAACCCTAAGTTTAATCCTAAAACTAAGCTTAACCCGAACTCTAACGCAAAATACGTGCGGATTTCTTTCCTGCCGATTTGTAACCCTAATCCTGAACCTAAATATTACCTTAACCCTAACCCTAAATATGTGCCAATTTCTCTCCTAACCCTAACCCTAACCCTAATGCTAAATTTCTAAACCTAACCCTAACCCTAAATACGTGCCGATTTCTGTCCTGCCGAATTCTGTGAAAACTCAAACCCTAACTCGAAACCTAATCCAAACCCTAACCAAACGCTAACCCTAACGCTAAATTTCTAAACCTAACCCTAACCCTAACCTTAAATACGTGCCGATCTGTCCTGCCCAATTCTGTGAAAACTCTAACCCTAACTCGAAACCTAATCCTAACCCTAACCCAAACCCTAACGATAACCCTAACCTTAACCCTAACCCTAACCCTAAGCCTAACACTAAAGACGATTCAAAGCATGAGCTTAAAGTATACCCTAGATAACTTTCTAACCCTAACTCTAACCCTATCCCTAACGATAAATAGGTAGGTTTCGAACCACAAAAGTAATGCGTATTCTAATCCTAACGAAAACTGTATCCCTAACATTAACCCAAACCCTAAATACGTGCCGATTTCTGTCCTTCCGATTTCTGCCGATTCCTAACCCTAACCCTAACCCTAAATACGTGCCGATTACTGCCCTAACCCTAACCCTAAATATGTGCCGATTTCTCTCCTGCGGAGTTCTGTCCTAACCCTAACCCTAACCCTAACCCTAAATACGTGCCGATTTCTCTCCTGCGGAGTTCTGTCCTAACCCTAACCTTAATCCTAACTCCAACCCTAAACCTAATATTAAGCCTAAACCTAACCCTAACCCTAAATACGTGCCGATTTCTGTCCTGCCGAATTCTTTGAAAACTCTAACCCAAACCCGAAAACTAATCCTAACCCAAACCCTAACCCTAAATACGTGCTGATTTTCTGCATGCCGATTTCTAACAATTACCCTAACACTAACCCTAACCCTAAGTTTAACCCTAAAACTAAGCTTAACCCGAACTCTAACGCAAAATACGTGCGGATTTCTGCCCTGCCGATTTCTAATGTTAATCCTGAACCTAAATATAACCTTAACCCTAACCCTAAATACCTGCCAATTTCTCTCCTAACCCTATCCCTAACCCTAACCCTAACCCTAACCATAAATAAATGCAATTTCTGCCGATATCTGTCCTAACCCTAAATCGAACCATAAATTTCTAAACCTAACCCTAACCCTAAATACGTGCCGAGTTCTGTCCTGCTGAATTCTGTGAAAACTCTAACCCTAAACCGAAACCTAACCCTAACCAAAACCCTCACCCTAAATACGTGCTGATTTTCTGCATGCCGATTTCTAACAATTACCCTAACACTAACCCTAACCCTAAGTTTAATACTAAAACTAAGCTTAACCATAACTCTAACCCAAAATACGTGCGGATTTCTGTCCTGCCGATTTGTAACCCTAATCCTGAACCTAAATATAACCTTAACCCTAACCCTAAATACGTGCCAATTTCTCTCATAACCCTAACCCTAACCCTAATGCTAAATTTCTAAACCTAACCCTAACCCTAAATACGTGCCGATCTGTCCTGCCGAATTCTGTGAAAACTCTAACCCTAACTCGAAACCTAATCCTAACCCTAACCCAAACGATAACCATAACCTTAACCCTAACCCTAAGCCTAACACTAAATACGATTCAAACCATGAACTTAAAGTATACCCTAGATAACTTTCTAACCCTAACTCTAACCCTATCCCTAACGATATATAGGTAGGTTTCGAACCACAAAAGTAATGCGTATTCTAACCCTAACCCTAACCCAAACTCTATCCCTAACATTAACCCAAACCATAACCCAATATACGTGCCGATTTCTAACCCAAACCCTAAACCTAAATACGTGCCAATTTCTGTCCTACCGATTTCTGCCGATTTCTGCTGATTTCTGTCCTACCGATTTCTGCCGATTTATAACCCTAACCCTAACCCTAACCCCAACCCTAAATACGTGCCGATTTCTGCCCTAACCCTTCAACCTAACACCTACCCTTACCCTAACCCTAACCATACCCTCAACCTAACCTTAACCCTAAATCTAACACTAAATATGTGCGTATTTCTCTCCTGCCGATTTGTAACCCTAATACTGAACCTAAATATAACCATAACCCTAACCCTAAATACCTGCCTATTTCTCTCCTAACCCTAACTCTAACCCTAACTCTACCCCTAACCCTAAAAACGTGGCGATTTCTAATCCTATCTTTAACCCAATATAGGTATGGATTTCTAACTCTAATCTAACCCTAACCCTAACCCTAACCCTAACCCTAACCCTAAACCTAACCTTAACCATAACCCTAACCCTAAGCCTAACACTAAAGACGATTCAAAGCATGAACTTAAAGCAAACCCAAGATAACTTTCTAACCCTAACTCTAACCCTAACCCTATCCCTAACGATATATAGGTAGATGTAAAGTAATGTAATGTAAAGTAATGCATATTCTAACCCTAACCCTAACCCAAACTCTATCCCTCACATTAACCCAAACCATAACCCAATATACGTGCTGAATTTTGTCCTTCCGATTTATGCCGATTTCTGCCGATTTCTAACCCTAACACTAACCCTAACCCTAACCCTAACCCTAAATACGTGCCGATTTCAGCCCTAACCCTAACCCTAACTCTACCCCTAACCCAACTTACGTGGCGATTTCTAATCCTAACCTTAACCGAAAATACGTATGGATTTCTAACACTAACCCTAACCCTATCCGTACAACTAAATACGTTGCCGATTTCTGTCCTAACACTAAGCCAAACCCTAACTATAACCCTAAACATAACCCTAACCCTAAATACGTGCCGATTTCTGCCCTAACCCTAACCCTAACCCTAACCCTAACCCTAACCCTAACCCTAAATACGTGCCGATTTCTCTCCTGCGGAGTTCTGTCCTAACCCTAACCTTAATCCTAACTCCAACCCTAAACCTAATATTAAGCCTAAACCTAACCCTAACCCTAAATACGTGCCGATTTCTGTCCTGCCGAATTCCTTGAAAACTCTAACCCAAACCCGAAAACTAATCCTAACCCACACCCTAACCCTAAATACGTGCTGATTTTCTGCATGCCAATTTCTAACAATTACCCTAACACTAACCCTAACCCTAAGTTTAACCCTAAAACTAAGCTTAACCCGAACTCTAACGCAAAATACGTGCGGATTTCTGCCCTGCCGATTTGTAACCCTAATCCTGAACCTAAAAATAACCTTAACCCTAACCCTAAATATGTGCCAATATCTCTCCTAACCCTAACCCTAACCCTAACCATAAATAAATGCAATTTCTGCCGATATCTGTCCTAACCCTAAATCGAACCATAAATTTCTAAACCTAACCCTAACCCTAAATACGTGCCGAGTTCTGGCCTGCTGAATTCTGTGAAAACTCTAACCCTAAACCGAAACCTAACCCTAACCAAAACCCTCACCCTAAATACGTGCTGATTTTCTGCATGCCGATTTCTAACAATTACCCTAACACTAACCCTAACCCTAAGTTTAATACTAAAACTAAGCTTAACCATAACTCTAACCCAAAATACGTGCGGATTTCTGTCCTGCCGATTTGTAACCCTAATCCTGAACCTAAATATAACCTTAACCCTAACCCTAAATACGTGCCAATTTCTCTCATAACCCTAACCCTAACCCTAATGCTAAATTTCTAAACCTAACCCTAACCCTAAATACGTGCCGATCTGTCCTGCCGAATTCTGTGAAAACTCTAACCCTAACTCGAAACCTAATCCTAACCCTAACCCAAACGATAACCATAACCTTAACCCTAACCCTAAGCCTAACACTAAATACGATTCAAACCATGAACTTAAAGTATACCCTAGATAACTTTCTAACCCTAACTCTAACCCTATCCCTAACGATATATAGGTAGGTTTCGAACCACAAAAGTAATGCGTATTCTAACCCTAACCCTAACCCAAACTCTATCCCTAACATTAACCCAAATCATAACCCAATATACGTGCCAATTTCTAACCCAAACCCTAAACCTAAATACGTGCCAATTTCTGTCCTACCGATTTCTTCCGATTTCTGCTGATTTCTGTCCTACCGATTTCTGCCGATTTATAACCCTAACCCTAACCCTAACCCCAACCCTAAATACGTGCCGATTTCTGCCCTAACCCTTCAACCTAACACCTACCCTTACCCTAACCCTAACCATACCCTCAACCTATCCTTAACCCTAAATCTAACACTAAATATGTGCGTATTTCTCTCCTGCCGATTTGTAACCCTAATACTGAACCTAAATATAACCATAACCCTAACCCTAAATACCTGCCTATTTCTCTCCTAACCCTAACTCTAACCCTAACTCTACCCCTAACCCTAAAAACGTGGCGATTTCTAATCCTATATTTAACTCAAAATAGGTATGGATTTCTAACTCTAATCTAACCCTAACCCTAACCCTAACCCTAACCCTAACGCTGAACCTAACCTTAACCATAACCCTAACCCTAAGCCTAACACTAAAGACGATTCAAAGCATGAACTTAAAGCAAACCCAAGATAACTTTCTAACCCTAACTCTAACCCTAACCCTATCCCTAACGATATATAGGTAGATTTCGAACCACAAAAATAATGCATATTCTAACCCTAACCCTAACCCAAACTCTATCCCTCACATTAACCCAAACCATAACCCAATATACGTGCTGAATTTTGTCCTTCCGATTTATGCCGATTTCTGCCGATTTCTAACCCTAACACTAACCCTAACCCTAACCCTAACCCTAAATACGTGCCGATTTCAGCCCTAACCCTAACCCTAACTCTACCCCTAATCCAACTTACGTGGCGATTTCTAATCCTAACCTTAACCGAAAATACGTATGGATTTCTAACACTAACCCTAACCCTATCCGTACAACTAAATACGTTGCCGATTTCTGTCCTAACACTAAGCCAAACCCTAACTATAACCCTAAACATAACCCTAACCCTAAATACGTGCCGATTTCTGCCCTAAACCTAACGCTAACCCTAACCCTAAATACGTGCCGATTTCTCTCCTGCGGAGTTCTGTCCTAACCCTAACCTTAATCCTAACTCCAACCCTAAACCTAATATTAAGCCTAAACCTAACCCTAACCCTAAATACGTGCCGATTTCTGTCCTGCCGAATTCCTTGAAAACTCTAACCCAAACCCGAAAACTAATCCTAACCCACACCCTAACCCTAAATACGTGCTGATTTTCTGCATGCCAATTTCTAACAATTACCCTAACCCTAACCCTAACCCTAAGTTTAACCCTAAAACTAAGCTTAACCCGAACTCTAACGCAAAATACGTGCGGATTTCTGCCCTGTCGATTTCTAACCCTAATCCGGAACCTAAAAATAACCTTAACCCTAACCCTAAATATGTGCCAATATCTCTCCTAACCCTAACCCTAACCCTAACCCTAAATAAATGCAATTTCTGCCGATATCTGTCCTAACCCTAAATCGAACCATAAATTTCTAAACCTAACCCTAAACCTAAATACGTGCCGAGTTCTGGCCTGCTGAATTCTGTGAAAACTCTAACCCTAAACCGAAACCTAACCCTAACCCAAACCCTCACCCTAAATACGTGCTGATTTTCTGCATGCCGATTTCTAACAATTACCCTAACCCTAACCCTAAGTTTAATCCTAAAACTAAGCTTAACCCCAACTCTAACGCAAAATACGTGCGGATTTCTTTCCTGCCGATTTGTAACCCTAATCCTGAACCTAAATATTACCTTAACCCTAACCCTAAATATGTGCCAATTTCTCTCCTAACCCTAACCCTAACCCTAATGCTAAATTTCTAAACCTAACCCTAACCCTAAATACGTGCCGATTTCTGTCCTGCCGAATTCTGTGAAAACTCAAACCCTAACTCGAAACCTAATCCAAACCCTAACCAAACGCTAACCCTAACGCTAAATTTCTAAACCTAACCCTAACCCTAACCTTAAATACGTGCCGATCTGTCCTGCCCAATTCTGTGAAAACTCTAACCCTAACTCGAAACCTAATCCTAACCCTAACCCAAACCCTAACGATAACCCTAACCTTAACCCTAACCCTAACCCTAAGCCTAACACTAAAGACGATTCAAAGCATGAGCTTAAAGTATACCCTAGATAACTTTCTAACCCTAACTCTAACCCTATCCCTAACGATAAATAGGTAGGTTTCGAACCACAAAAGTAATGCGTATTCTAATCCTAACGAAAACTGTATCCCTAACATTAACCCAAACCCTAAATACGTGCCGATTTCTGTCCTTCCGATTTCTGCCGATTCCTAACCCTAACCCTAACCCTAAATACGTGCCGATTACTGCCCTAACCCTAACCCTAAATATGTGCCGATTTCTCTCCTGCGGAGTTCTGTCCTAACCCTAACCCTAACCCTAACCCTAAATACGTGCCGATTTCTCTCCTGCGGAGTTCTGTCCTAACCCTAACCTTAATCCTAACTCCAACCCTAAACCTAATATTAAGCCTAAACCTAACCCTAACCCTAAATACGTGCCGATTTCTGTCCTGCCGAATTCTTTGAAAACTCTAACCCAAACCCGAAAACTAATCCTAACCCAAACCCTAACCCTAAATACGTGCTGATTTTCTGCATGCCGATTTCTAACAATTACCCTAACACTAACCCTAACCCTAAGTTTAACCCTAAAACTAAGCTTAACCCGAACTCTAACGCAAAATACGTGCGGATTTCTGCCCTGCCGATTTCTAATGTTAATCCTGAACCTAAATATAACCTTAACCCTAACCCTAAATACCTGCCAATTTCTCTCCTAACCCTATCCCTAACCCTAACCCTAACCCTAACCATAAATAAATGCAATTTCTGCCGATATCTGTCCTAACCCTAAATCGAACCATAAATTTCTAAACCTAACCCTAACCCTAAATACGTGCCGAGTTCTGTCCTGCTGAATTCTGTGAAAACTCTAACCCTAAACCGAAACCTAACCCTAACCAAAACCCTCACCCTAAATACGTGCTGATTTTCTGCATGCCGATTTCTAACAATTACCCTAACACTAACCCTAACCCTAAGTTTAATACTAAAACTAAGCTTAACCATAACTCTAACCCAAAATACGTGCGGATTTCTGTCCTGCCGATTTGTAACCCTAATCCTGAACCTAAATATAACCTTAACCCTAACCCTAAATACGTGCCAATTTCTCTCATAACCCTAACCCTAACCCTAATGCTAAATTTCTAAACCTAACCCTAACCCTAAATACGTGCCGATCTGTCCTGCCGAATTCTGTGAAAACTCTAACCCTAACTCGAAACCTAATCCTAACCCTAACCCAAACGATAACCATAACCTTAACCCTAACCCTAAGCCTAACACTAAATACGATTCAAACCATGAACTTAAAGTATACCCTAGATAACTTTCTAACCCTAACTCTAACCCTATCCCTAACGATATATAGGTAGGTTTCGAACCACAAAAGTAATGCGTATTCTAACCCTAACCCTAACCCAAACTCTATCCCTAACATTAACCCAAACCATAACCCAATATACGTGCCGATTTCTAACCCAAACCCTAAACCTAAATACGTGCCAATTTCTGTCCTACCGATTTCTGCCGATTTCTGCTGATTTCTGTCCTACCGATTTCTGCCGATTTATAACCCTAACCCTAACCCTAACCCCAACCCTAAATACGTGCCGATTTCTGCCCTAACCCTTCAACCTAACACCTACCCTTACCCTAACCCTAACCATACCCTCAACCTAACCTTAACCCTAAATCTAACACTAAATATGTGCGTATTTCTCTCCTGCCGATTTGTAACCCTAATACTGAACCTAAATATAACCATAACCCTAACCCTAAATACCTGCCTATTTCTCTCCTAACCCTAACTCTAACCCTAACTCTACCCCTAACCCTAAAAACGTGGCGATTTCTAATCCTATCTTTAACCCAATATAGGTATGGATTTCTAACTCTAATCTAACCCTAACCCTAACCCTAACCCTAACCCTAACCCTAAACCTAACCTTAACCATAACCCTAACCCTAAGCCTAACACTAAAGACGATTCAAAGCATGAACTTAAAGCAAACCCAAGATAACTTTCTAACCCTAACTCTAACCCTAACCCTATCCCTAACGATATATAGGTAGATGTAAAGTAATGTAATGTAAAGTAATGCATATTCTAACCCTAACCCTAACCCAAACTCTATCCCTCACATTAACCCAAACCATAACCCAATATACGTGCTGAATTTTGTCCTTCCGATTTATGCCGATTTCTGCCGATTTCTAACCCTAACACTAACCCTAACCCTAACCCTAACCCTAAATACGTGCCGATTTCAGCCCTAACCCTAACCCTAACTCTACCCCTAACCCAACTTACGTGGCGATTTCTAATCCTAACCTTAACCGAAAATACGTATGGATTTCTAACACTAACCCTAACCCTATCCGTACAACTAAATACGTTGCCGATTTCTGTCCTAACACTAAGCCAAACCCTAACTATAACCCTAAACATAACCCTAACCCTAAATACGTGCCGATTTCTGCCCTAACCCTAACCCTAACCCTAACCCTAACCCTAACCCTAACCCTAAATACGTGCCGATTTCTCTCCTGCGGAGTTCTGTCCTAACCCTAACCTTAATCCTAACTCCAACCCTAAACCTAATATTAAGCCTAAACCTAACCCTAACCCTAAATACGTGCCGATTTCTGTCCTGCCGAATTCCTTGAAAACTCTAACCCAAACCCGAAAACTAATCCTAACCCACACCCTAACCCTAAATACGTGCTGATTTTCTGCATGCCAATTTCTAACAATTACCCTAACACTAACCCTAACCCTAAGTTTAACCCTAAAACTAAGCTTAACCCGAACTCTAACGCAAAATACGTGCGGATTTCTGCCCTGCCGATTTGTAACCCTAATCCTGAACCTAAAAATAACCTTAACCCTAACCCTAAATATGTGCCAATATCTCTCCTAACCCTAACCCTAACCCTAACCCTAAATAAATGCAATTTCTGCCGATATCTGTCCTAACCCTAAATCGAACCATAAATTTCTAAACCTAACCCTAACCCTAAATACGTGCCGAGTTCTGGCCTGCTGAATTCTGTGAAAACTCTAACCCTAAACCGAAACCTAACCCTAACCCAAACCCTCACCCTAAATACGCGCTGATTTTCTGCATGCCGATTTCTAACAATTACCCTAACACTAACCCTAACCCTAAGTTTAATCCTAAAACTAAGCTTAACCCGAACTCTAACGCAAAATACGTGCGGATTTCTTTCCTGCCGATTTGTAACCCTAATCCTGAACCTAAATATTACCTTAACCCTAACCCTAAATATGTGCCAATTTCTCTCCTAACCCTAACCCTAACCCTAATGCTAAATTTCTAAACCTAACCCTAACCCTAAATACGTGCCGATTTCTGTCCTGCCGAATTCTGTGAAAACTCAAACCCTAACTCGAAACCTAATCCAAACCCTAACCAAACGCTAACCCTAACGCTAAATTTCTAAACCTAACCCTAACCCTAACCTTAAATACGTGCCGATCTGTCCTGCCCAATTCTGTGAAAACTCTAACCCTAACTCGAAACCTAATCCTAACCCTAACCCAAACCCTAACGATAACCCTAACCTTAACCCTAACCCTAACCCTAAGCCTAACACTAAAGACGATTCAAAGCATGAGCTTAAAGTATACCCTAGATAACTTTCTAACCCTAACTCTAACCCTATCCCTAACGATAAATAGGTAGGTTTCGAACCACAAAAGTAATGCGTATTCTAATCCTAACGAAAACTGTATCCCTAACATTAACCCAAACCCTAAATACGTGCCGATTTCTGTCCTTCCGATTTCTGCCGATTCCTAACCCTAACCCTAACCCTAAATACGTGCCGATTACTGCCCTAACCCTAACCCTAAATATGTGCCGATTTCTCTCCTGCGGAGTTCTGTCCTAACCCTAACCCTAACCCTAACCCTAAATACGTGCCGATTTCTCTCCTGCGGAGTTCTGTCCTAACCCTAACCTTAATCCTAACTCCAACCCTAAACCTAATATTAAGCCTAAACCTAACCCTAACCCTAAATACGTGCCGATTTCTGTCCTGCCGAATTCTTTGAAAACTCTAACCCAAACCCGAAAACTAATCCTAACCCAAACCCTAACCCTAAATACGTGCTGATTTTCTGCATGCCGATTTCTAACAATTACCCTAACACTAACCCTAACCCTAAGTTTAACCCTAAAACTAAGCTTAACCCGAACTCTAACGCAAAATACGTGCGGATTTCTGCCCTGCCGATTTCTAATGTTAATCCTGAACCTAAATATAACCTTAACCCTAACCCTAAATACCTGCCAATTTCTCTCCTAACCCTATCCCTAACCCTAACCCTAACCCTAACCATAAATAAATGCAATTTCTGCCGATATCTGTCCTAACCCTAAATCGAACCATAAATTTCTAAACCTAACCCTAACCCTAAATACGTGCCGAGTTCTGTCCTGCTGAATTCTGTGAAAACTCTAACCCTAAACCGAAACCTAACCCTAACCAAAACCCTCACCCTAAATACGTGCTGATTTTCTGCATGCCGATTTCTAACAATTACCCTAACACTAACCCTAACCCTAAGTTTAATACTAAAACTAAGCTTAACCATAACTCTAACCCAAAATACGTGCGGATTTCTGTCCTGCCGATTTGTAACCCTAATCCTGAACCTAAATATAACCTTAACCCTAACCCTAAATACGTGCCAATTTCTCTCATAACCCTAACCCTAACCCTAATGCTAAATTTCTAAACCTAACCCTAACCCTAAATACGTGCCGATCTGTCCTGCCGAATTCTGTGAAAACTCTAACCCTAACTCGAAACCTAATCCTAACCCTAACCCAAACGATAACCATAACCTTAACCCTAACCCTAAGCCTAACACTAAATACGATTCAAACCATGAACTTAAAGTATACCCTAGATAACTTTCTAACCCTAACTCTAACCCTATCCCTAACGATATATAGGTAGGTTTCGAACCACAAAAGTAATGCGTATTCTAACCCTAACCCTAACCCAAACTCTATCCCTAACATTAACCCAAACCATAACCCAATATACGTGCCGATTTCTAACCCAAACCCTAAACCTAAATACGTGCCAATTTCTGTCCTACCGATTTCTGCCGATTTCTGCTGATTTCTGTCCTACCGATTTCTGCCGATTTATAACCCTAACCCTAACCCTAACCCCAACCCTAAATACGTGCCGATTTCTGCCCTAACCCTTCAACCTAACACCTACCCTTACCCTAACCCTAACCATACCCTCAACCTAACCTTAACCCTAAATCTAACACTAAATATGTGCGTATTTCTCTCCTGCCGATTTGTAACCCTAATACTGAACCTAAATATAACCATAACCCTAACCCTAAATACCTGCCTATTTCTCTCCTAACCCTAACTCTAACCCTAACTCTACCCCTAACCCTAAAAACGTGGCGATTTCTAATCCTATCTTTAACCCAATATAGGTATGGATTTCTAACTCTAATCTAACCCTAACCCTAACCCTAACCCTAACCCTAACCCTAAACCTAACCTTAACCATAACCCTAACCCTAAGCCTAACACTAAAGACGATTCAAAGCATGAACTTAAAGCAAACCCAAGATAACTTTCTAACCCTAACTCTAACCCTAACCCTATCCCTAACGATATATAGGTAGATGTAAAGTAATGTAATGTAAAGTAATGCATATTCTAACCCTAACCCTAACCCAAACTCTATCCCTCACATTAACCCAAACCATAACCCAATATACGTGCTGAATTTTGTCCTTCCGATTTATGCCGATTTCTGCCGATTTCTAACCCTAACACTAACCCTAACCCTAACCCTAACCCTAAATACGTGCCGATTTCAGCCCTAACCCTAACCCTAACTCTACCCCTAACCCAACTTACGTGGCGATTTCTAATCCTAACCTTAACCGAAAATACGTATGGATTTCTAACACTAACCCTAACCCTATCCGTACAACTAAATACGTTGCCGATTTCTGTCCTAACACTAAGCCAAACCCTAACTATAACCCTAAACATAACCCTAACCCTAAATACGTGCCGATTTCTGCCCTAACCCTAACCCTAACCCTAACCCTAACCCTAACCCTAACCCTAACCCTAAATACGTGCCGATTTCTCTCCTGCGGAGTTCTGTCCTAACCCTAACCTTAATCCTAACTCCAACCCTAAACCTAATATTAAGCCTAAACCTAACCCTAACCCTAAATACGTGCCGATTTCTGTCCTGCCGAATTCCTTGAAAACTCTAACCCAAACCCGAAAACTAATCCTAACCCACACCCTAACCCTAAATACGTGCTGATTTTCTGCATGCCAATTTCTAACAATTACCCTAACACTAACCCTAACCCTAAGTTTAACCCTAAAACTAAGCTTAACCCGAACTCTAACGCAAAATACGTGCGGATTTCTGCCCTGCCGATTTGTAACCCTAATCCTGAACCTAAAAATAACCTTAACCCTAACCCTAAATATGTGCCAATATCTCTCCTAACCCTAACCCTAACCCTAACCATAAATAAATGCAATTTCTGCCGATATCTGTCCTAACCCTAAATCGAACCATAAATTTCTAAACCTAACCCTAACCCTAAATACGTGCCGAGTTCTGGCCTGCTGAATTCTGTGAAAACTCTAACCCTAAACCGAAACCTAACCCTAACCAAAACCCTCACCCTAAATACGTGCTGATTTTCTGCATGCCGATTTCTAACAATTACCCTAACACTAACCCTAACCCTAAGTTTAATACTAAAACTAAGCTTAACCATAACTCTAACCCAAAATACGTGCGGATTTCTGTCCTGCCGATTTGTAACCCTAATCCTGAACCTAAATATAACCTTAACCCTAACCCTAAATACGTGCCAATTTCTCTCATAACCCTAACCCTAACCCTAATGCTAAATTTCTAAACCTAACCCTAACCCTAAATACGTGCCGATCTGTCCTGCCGAATTCTGTGAAAACTCTAACCCTAACTCGAAACCTAATCCTAACCCTAACCCAAACGATAACCATAACCTTAACCCTAACCCTAAGCCTAACACTAAATACGATTCAAACCATGAACTTAAAGTATACCCTAGATAACTTTCTAACCCTAACTCTAACCCTATCCCTAACGATATATAGGTAGGTTTCGAACCACAAAAGTAATGCGTATTCTAACCCTAACCCTAACCCAAACTCTATCCCTAACATTAACCCAAACCATAACCCAATATACGTGCCGATTTCTAACCCAAACCCTAAACCTAAATACGTGCCAATTTCTGTCCTACCGATTTCTGCCGATTTCTGCTGATTTCTGTCCTACCGATTTCTGCCGATTTATAACCCTAACCCTAACCCTAACCCCAACCCTAAATACGTGCCGATTTCTGCCCTAACCCTTCAACCTAACACCTACCCTTACCCTAACCCTAACCATACCCTCAACCTAACCTTAACCCTAAATCTAACACTAAATATGTGCGTATTTCTCTCCTGCCGATTTGTAACCCTAATACTGAACCTAAATATAACCATAACCCTAACCCTAAATACCTGCCTATTTCTCTCCTAACCCTAACTCTAACCCTAACTCTACCCCTAACCCTAAAAACGTGGCGATTTCTAATCCTATCTTTAACCCAATATAGGTATGGATTTCTAACTCTAATCTAACCCTAACCCTAACCCTAACCCTAACCCTAACCCTAAACCTAACCTTAACCATAACCCTAACCCTAAGCCTAACACTAAAGACGATTCAAAGCATGAACTTAAAGCAAACCCAAGATAACTTTCTAACCCTAACTCTAACCCTAACCCTATCCCTAACGATATATAGGTAGATGTAAAGTAATGTAATGTAAAGTAATGCATATTCTAACCCTAACCCTAACCCAAACTCTATCCCTCACATTAACCCAAACCATAACCCAATATACGTGCTGAATTTTGTCCTTCCGATTTATGCCGATTTCTGCCGATTTCTAACCCTAACACTAACCCTAACCCTAACCCTAACCCTAAATACGTGCCGATTTCAGCCCTAACCCTAACCCTAACTCTACCCCTAACCCAACTTACGTGGCGATTTCTAATCCTAACCTTAACCGAAAATACGTATGGATTTCTAACACTAACCCTAACCCTATCCTTACAACTAAATACGTTGCCGATTTCTGTCCTAACACTAAGCCAAACCCTAACTATAACCCTAAACATAACCCTAACCCTAAATACGTGCCGATTTCTGCCCTAACCCTAACCCTAACCCTAACCCTAACCCTAACCCTAACCCTAAATACGTGCCGATTTCTCTCCTGCGGAGTTCTGTCCTAACCCTAACCTTAATCCTAACTCCAACCCTAAACCTAATATTAAGCCTAAACCTAACCCTAAATACGTGCCGATTTCTGTCCTGCCGAATTCCTTGAAAACTCTAACCCAAACCCGAAAACTAATCCTAACCCACACCCTAACCCTAAATACGTGCTGATTTTCTGCATGCCAATTTCTAACAATTACCCTAACACTAACCCTAACCCTAAGTTTAACCCTAAAACTAAGCTTAACCCGAACTCTAACGCAAAATACGTGCGGATTTCTGCCCTGCCGATTTCTAACCCTAATCCTGAACCTAAAAATAACCTTAACCCTAACCCTAAATATGTGCCAATATCTCTCCTAACCCTAACCCTAACCCTAACCATAAATAAATGCAATTTCTGCCGATATCTGTCCTAACCCTAAATCGAACCATAAATTTCTAAACCTAACCCTAACCCTAAATACGTGCCGAGTTCTGGCCTGCTGAATTCTGTGAAAACTCTAACCCTAAACCGAAACCTAACCCTAACCAAAACCCTCACCCTAAATACGTGCTGATTTTCTGCATGCCGATTTCTAACAATTACCCTAACACGAACCCTAACCCTAAGTTTAATACTAAAACTAAGCTTAACCATAACTCTAACCCAAAATACGTGCGGATTTCTGTCCTGCCGATTTGTAACCCTAATCCTGAACCTAAATATAACCTTAACCCTAACCCTAAATACGTGCCAATTTCTCTCATAACCCTAACCCTAACCCTAATGCTAAATTTCTAAACCTAACCCTAACCCTAAATACGTGCCGATCTGTCCTGCCGAATTCTGTGAAAACTCTAACCCTAACTCGAAACCTAATCCTAACCCTAACCCAAACGATAACCATAACCTTAACCCTAACCCTAAGCCTAACACTAAATACGATTCAAACCATGAACTTAAAGTATACCCTAGATAACTTTCTAACCCTAACTCTAACCCTATCCCTAACGATATATAGGTAGGTTTCGATCCACAAAAGTAATGCGTATTCTAACCCTAACCCTAACCCAAACTCTATCCCTCACATTAACCCAAACCATAACCCAATATACGTGCTGAATTTTGTCCTTCCGATTTATGCCGATTTCTGCCGATTTCTAACCCTAACACTAACCCTAACCCTAACCCTAACCCTAAATACGTGCCGATTTCAGCCCTAACCCTAACCCTAACTCTACCCCTAACCCAACTTACGTGGCGATTTCTAATCCTAACCTTAACCGAAAATACGTATGGATTTCTAACACTAACCCTAACCCTATCCGTACAACTAAATACGTTGCCGATTTCTGTCCTAACACTAAGCCAAACCCTAACTATAACCCTAAACATAACCCTAACCCTAAATACGTGCCGATTTCTGCCCTAACCCTAACCCTAACCCTAACCCTAACCCTAACCCTAACCCTAAATACGTGCCGATTTCTCTCCTGCGGAGTTCTGTCCTAACCCTAACCTTAATCCTAACTCCAACCCTAAACCTAATATTAAGCCTAAACCTAACCCTAACCCTAAATACGTGCCGATTTCTGTCCTGCCGAATTCCTTGAAAACTCTAACCCAAACCCGAAAACTAATCCTAACCCACACCCTAACCCTAAATACGTGCTGATTTTCTGCATGCCAATTTCTAACAATTACCCTAACACTAACCCTAACCCTAAGTTTAACCCTAAAACTAAGCTTAACCCGAACTCTAACGCAAAATACGTGCGGATTTCTGCCCTGCCGATTTCTAACCCTAATCCTGAACCTAAAAATAACCTTAACCCTAACCCTAAATATGTGCCAATATCTCTCCTAACCCTAACCCTAACCCTAACCATAAATAAATGCAATTTCTGCCGATATCTGTCCTAACCCTAAATCGAACCATAAATTTCTAAACCTAACCCTAACCCTAAATACGTGCCGAGTTCTGTCCTGCTGAATTCTGTGAAAACTCTAACCCTAAACCGAAACCTAACCCTAACCAAAACCCTCACCCTAAATACGTGCTGATTTTCTGCATGCCGATTTCTAACAATTACCCTAACACTAACCCTAACCCTAAGTTTAATACTAAAACTAAGCTTAACCATAACTCTAACCCAAAATACGTGCGGATTTCTGTCCTGCCGATTTGTAACCCTAATCCTGAACCTAAATATAACCTTAACCCTAACCCTAAATACGTGCCAATTTCTCTCATAACCCTAACCCTAACCCTAATGCTAAATTTCTAAACCTAACCCTAACCCTAAATACGTGCCGATCTGTCCTGCCGAATTCTGTGAAAACTCTAACCCTAACTCGAAACCTAATCCTAACCCTAACCCAAACGATAACCATAACCTTAACCCTAACCCTAAGCCTAACACTAAATACGATTCAAACCATGAACTTAAAGTATACCCTAGATAACTTTCTAACCCTAACTCTAACCCTATCCCTAACGATATATAGGTAGGTTTCGAACCACAAAAGTAATGCGTATTCTAACCCTAACCCTAACCCAAACTCTATCCCTAACATTAACCCAAACCATAACCCAATATACGTGCCGATTTCTAACCCAAACCCTAAACCTAAATACGTGCCAATTTCTGTCCTACCGATTTCTGCCGATTTCTGCTGATTTCTGTCCTACCGATTTCTGCCGATTTATAACCCTAACCCTAACCCTAACCCCAACCCTAAATACGTGCCGATTTCTGCCCTAACCCTTCAACCTAACACCTACCCTTACCCTAACCCTAACCATACCCTCAACCTAACCTTAACCCTAAATCTAACACTAAATATGTGCGTATTTCTCTCCTGCCGATTTGTAACCCTAATACTGAACCTAAATATAACCATAACCCTAACCCTAAATACCTGCCTATTTCTCTCCTAACCCTAACTCTAACCCTAACTCTACCCCTAACCCTAAAAACGTGGCGATTTCTAATCCTATCTTTAACCCAATATAGGTATGGATTTCTAACTCTAATCTAACCCTAACCCTAACCCTAACCCTAACCCTAACCCTAAACCTAACCTTAACCATAACCCTAACCCTAAGCCTAACACTAAAGACGATTCAAAGCATGAACTTAAAGCAAACCCAAGATAACTTTCTAACCCTAACTCTAACCCTAACCCTATCCCTAACGATATATAGGTAGATGTAAAGTAATGTAATGTAAAGTAATGCATATTCTAACCCTAACCCTAACCCAAACTCTATCCCTCACATTAACCCAAACCATAACCCAATATACGTGCTGAATTTTGTCCTTCCGATTTATGCCGATTTCTGCCGATTTCTAACCCTAACACTAACCCTAACCCTAACCCTAACCCTAAATACGTGCCGATTTCAGCCCTAACCCTAACCCTAACTCTACCCCTAACCCAACTTACGTGGCGATTTCTAATCCTAACCTTAACCGAAAATACGTATGGATTTCTAACACTAACCCTAACCCTATCCGTACAACTAAATACGTTGCCGATTTCTGTCCTAACACTAAGCCAAACCCTAACTATAACCCTAAACATAACCCTAACCCTAAATACGTGCCGATTTCTGCCCTAACCCTAACCCTAACCCTAACCCTAACCCTAACCCTAACCCTAACCCTAAATACGTGCCGATTTCTCTCCTGCGGAGTTCTGTCCTAACCCTAACCTTAATCCTAACTCCAACCCTAAACCTAATATTAAGCCTAAACCTAACCCTAACCCTAAATACGTGCCGATTTCTGTCCTGCCGAATTCCTTGAAAACTCTAACCCAAACCCGAAAACTAATCCTAACCCACACCCTAACCCTAAATACGTGCTGATTTTCTGCATGCCAATTTCTAACAATTACCCTAACACTAACCCTAACCCTAAGTTTAACCCTAAAACTAAGCTTAACCCGAACTCTAACGCAAAATACGTGCGGATTTCTGCCCTGCCGATTTGTAACCCTAATCCTGAACCTAAAAATAACCTTAACCCTAACCCTAAATATGTGCCAATATCTCTCCTAACCCTAACCCTAACCCTAACCATAAATAAATGCAATTTCTGCCGATATCTGTCCTAACCCTAAATCGAACCATAAATTTCTAAACCTAACCCTAACCCTAAATACGTGCCGAGTTCTGGCCTGCTGAATTCTGTGAAAACTCTAACCCTAAACCGAAACCTAACCCTAACCAAAACCCTCACCCTAAATACGTGCTGATTTTCTGCATGCCGATTTCTAACAATTACCCTAACACGAACCCTAACCCTAAGTTTAATACTAAAACTAAGCTTAACCATAACTCTAACCCAAAATACGTGCGGATTTCTGTCCTGCCGATTTGTAACCCTAATCCTGAACCTAAATATAACCTTAACCCTAACCCTAAATACGTGCCAATTTCTCTCATAACCCTAACCCTAACCCTAATGCTAAATTTCTAAACCTAACCCTAACCCTAAATACGTGCCGATCTGTCCTGCCGAATTCTGTGAAAACTCTAACCCTAACTCGAAACCTAATCCTAACCCTAACCCAAACGATAACCATAACCTTAACCCTAACCCTAAGCCTAACACTAAATACGATTCAAACCATGAACTTAAAGTATACCCTAGATAACTTTCTAACCCTAACTCTAACCCTATCCCTAACGATATATAGGTAGGTTTCGAACCACAAAAGTAATGCGTATTCTAACCCTAACCCTAACCCAAACTCTATCCCTAACATTAACCCAAACCATAACCCAATATACGTGCCGATTTCTAACCCAAACCCTAAACCTAAATACGTGCCAATTTCTGTCCTACCGATTTCTGCCGATTTCTGCTGATTTCTGTCCTACCGATTTCTGCCGATTTATAACCCTAACCCTAACCCTAACCCCAACCCTAAATACGTGCCGATTTCTGCCCTAACCCTTCAACCTAACACCTACCCTTACCCTAACCCTAACCATACCCTCAACCTAACCTTAACCCTAAATCTAACACTAAATATGTGCGTATTTCTCTCCTGCCGATTTGTAACCCTAATACTGAACCTAAATATAACCATAACCCTAACCCTAAATACCTGCCTATTTCTCTCCTAACCCTAACTCTAACCCTAACTCTACCCCTAACCCTAAAAACGTGGCGATTTCTAATCCTATCTTTAACCCAATATAGGTATGGATTTCTAACTCTAATCTAACCCTAACCCTAACCCTAACCCTAACCCTAACCCTAAACCTAACCTTAACCATAACCCTAACCCTAAGCCTAACACTAAAGACGATTCAAAGCATGAACTTAAAGCAAACCCAAGATAACTTTCTAACCCTAACTCTAACCCTAACCCTATCCCTAACGATATATAGGTAGATGTAAAGTAATGTAATGTAAAGTAATGCATATTCTAACCCTAACCCTAACCCAAACTCTATCCCTCACATTAACCCAAACCATAACCCAATATACGTGCTGAATTTTGTCCTTCCGATTTATGCCGATTTCTGCCGATTTCTAACCCTAACACTAACCCTAACCCTAACCCTAACCCTAAATACGTGCCGATTTCAGCCCTAACCCTAACCCTAACTCTACCCCTAACCCAACTTACGTGGCGATTTCTAATCCTAACCTTAACCGAAAATACGTATGGATTTCTAACACTAACCCTAACCCTATCCGTACAACTAAATACGTTGCCGATTTCTGTCCTAACACTAAGCCAAACCCTAACTATAACCCTAAACATAACCCTAACCCTAAATACGTGCCGATTTCTGCCCTAACCCTAACCCTAACCCTAACCCTAACCCTAACCCTAACCCTAAATACGTGCCGATTTCTCTCCTGCGGAGTTCTGTCCTAACCCTAACCTTAATCCTAACTCCAACCCTAAACCTAATATTAAGCCTAAACCTAACCCTAAATACGTGCCGATTTCTGTCCTGCCGAATTCCTTGAAAACTCTAACCCAAACCCGAAAACTAATCCTAACCCACACCCTAACCCTAAATACGTGCTGATTTTCTGCATGCCAATTTCTAACAATTACCCTAACACTAACCCTAACCCTAAGTTTAACCCTAAAACTAAGCTTAACCCGAACTCTAACGCAAAATACGTGCGGATTTCTGCCCTGCCGATTTCTAACCCTAATCCTGAACCTAAAAATAACCTTAACCCTAACCCTAAATATGTGCCAATATCTCTCCTAACCCTAACCCTAACCCTAACCATAAATAAATGCAATTTCTGCCGATATCTGTCCTAACCCTAAATCGAACCATAAATTTCTAAACCTAACCCTAACCCTAAATACGTGCCGAGTTCTGGCCTGCTGAATTCTGTGAAAACTCTAACCCTAAACCGAAACCTAACCCTAACCAAAACCCTCACCCTAAATACGTGCTGATTTTCTGCATGCCGATTTCTAACAATTACCCTAACACGAACCCTAACCCTAAGTTTAATACTAAAACTAAGCTTAACCATAACTCTAACCCAAAATACGTGCGGATTTCTGTCCTGCCGATTTGTAACCCTAATCCTGAACCTAAATATAACCTTAACCCTAACCCTAAATACGTGCCAATTTCTCTCATAACCCTAACCCTAACCCTAATGCTAAATTTCTAAACCTAACCCTAACCCTAAATACGTGCCGATCTGTCCTGCCGAATTCTGTGAAAACTCTAACCCTAACTCGAAACCTAATCCTAACCCTAACCCAAACGATAACCATAACCTTAACCCTAACCCTAAGCCTAACACTAAATACGATTCAAACCATGAACTTAAAGTATACCCTAGATAACTTTCTAACCCTAACTCTAACCCTATCCCTAACGATATATAGGTAGGTTTCGATCCACAAAAGTAATGCGTATTCTAACCCTAACCCTAACCCAAACTCTATCCCTCACATTAACCCAAACCATAACCCAATATACGTGCTGAATTTTGTCCTTCCGATTTATGCCGATTTCTGCCGATTTCTAACCCTAACACTAACCCTAACCCTAACCCTAACCCTAAATACGTGCCGATTTCAGCCCTAACCCTAACCCTAACTCTACCCCTAACCCAACTTACGTGGCGATTTCTAATCCTAACCTTAACCGAAAATACGTATGGATTTCTAACACTAACCCTAACCCTATCCGTACAACTAAATACGTTGCCGATTTCTGTCCTAACACTAAGCCAAACCCTAACTATAACCCTAAACATAACCCTAACCCTAAATACGTGCCGATTTCTGCCCTAACCCTAACCCTAACCCTAACCCTAACCCTAACCCTAACCCTAAATACGTGCCGATTTCTCTCCTGCGGAGTTCTGTCCTAACCCTAACCTTAATCCTAACTCCAACCCTAAACCTAATATTAAGCCTAAACCTAACCCTAACCCTAAATACGTGCCGATTTCTGTCCTGCCGAATTCCTTGAAAACTCTAACCCAAACCCGAAAACTAATCCTAACCCACACCCTAACCCTAAATACGTGCTGATTTTCTGCATGCCAATTTCTAACAATTACCCTAACACTAACCCTAACCCTAAGTTTAACCCTAAAACTAAGCTTAACCCGAACTCTAACGCAAAATACGTGCGGATTTCTGCCCTGCCGATTTCTAACCCTAATCCTGAACCTAAAAATAACCTTAACCCTAACCCTAAATATGTGCCAATATCTCTCCTAACCCTAACCCTAACCCTAACCATAAATAAATGCAATTTCTGCCGATATCTGTCCTAACCCTAAATCGAACCATAAATTTCTAAACCTAACCCTAACCCTAAATACGTGCCGAGTTCTGGCCTGCTGAATTCTGTGAAAACTCTAACCCTAAACCGAAACCTAACCCTAACCAAAACCCTCACCCTAAATACGTGCTGATTTTCTGCATGCCGATTTCTAACAATTACCCTAACACGAACCCTAACCCTAAGTTTAATACTAAAACTAAGCTTAACCATAACTCTAACCCAAAATACGTGCGGATTTCTGTCCTGCCGATTTGTAACCCTAATCCTGAACCTAAATATAACCTTAACCCTAACCCTAAATACGTGCCAATTTCTCTCATAACCCTAACCCTAACCCTAATGCTAAATTTCTAAACCTAACCCTAACCCTAAATACGTGCCGATCTGTCCTGCCGAATTCTGTGAAAACTCTAACCCTAACTCGAAACCTAATCCTAACCCTAACCCAAACGATAACCATAACCTTAACCCTAACCCTAAGCCTAACACTAAATACGATTCAAACCATGAACTTAAAGTATACCCTAGATAACTTTCTAACCCTAACTCTAACCCTATCCCTAACGATATATAGGTAGGTTTCGAACCACAAAAGTAATGCGTATTCTAACCCTAACCCTAACCCAAACTCTATCCCTAACATTAACCCAAACCATAACCCAATATACGTGCCGATTTCTAACCCAAACCCTAAACCTAAATACGTGCCAATTTCTGTCCTACCGATTTCTGCCGATTTCTGCTGATTTCTGTCCTACCGATTTCTGCCGATTTATAACCCTAACCCTAACCCTAACCCCAACCCTAAATACGTGCCGATTTCTGCCCTAACCCTTCAACCTAACACCTACCCTTACCCTAACCCTAACCATACCCTCAACCTAACCTTAACCCTAAATCTAACACTAAATATGTGCGTATTTCTCTCCTGCCGATTTGTAACCCTAATACTGAACCTAAATATAACCATAACCCTAACCCTAAATACCTGCCTATTTCTCTCCTAACCCTAACTCTAACCCTAACTCTACCCCTAACCCTAAAAACGTGGCGATTTCTAATCCTATCTTTAACCCAAAATAGGTATGGATTTCTAACTCTAATCTAACCCTAACCCTAACCCTAACCCTAACCCTAACCCTAAACCTAACCTTAACCATAACCCTAACCCTAAGCCTAACACTAAAGACGATTCAAAGCATGAACTTAAAGCAAACCCAAGATAACTTTCTAACCCTAACTCTAACCCTAACCCTATCCCTAACGATATATAGGTAGATGTAATGTAAAGTAATGTAATGTAAAGTAATGCATATTCTAACCCTAACCCTAACCCAAACTCTATCCCTCACATTAACCCAAACCATAACCCAATATACGTGCTGAATTTTGTCCTTCCGATTTATGCCGATTTCTGCCGATTTCTAACCCTAACACTAACCCTAACCCTAACCCTAACCCTAAATACGTGCCGATTTCAGCCCTAACCCTAACCCTAACTCTACCCCTAACCCAACTTACGTGGCGATTTCTAATCCTAACCTTAACCGAAAATACGTATGGATTTCTAACACTAACCCTAACCCTATCCGTACAACTAAATACGTTGCCGATTTCTGTCCTAACACTAAGCCAAACCCTAACTATAACCCTAAACATAACCCTAACCCTAAATACGTGCCGATTTCTGCCCTAACCCTAACCCTAACCCTAACCCTAACCCTAACCCTAACCCTAAATACGTGCCGATTTCTCTCCTGCGGAGTTCTGTCCTAACCCTAACCTTAATCCTAACTCCAACCCTAAACCTAATATTAAGCCTAAACCTAACCCTAACCCTAAATACGTGCCGATTTCTGTCCTGCCGAATTCCTTGAAAACTCTAACCCAAACCCGAAAACTAATCCTAACCCACACCCTAACCCTAAATACGTGCTGATTTTCTGCATGCCAATTTCTAACAATTACCCTAACACTAACCCTAACCCTAAGTTTAACCCTAAAACTAAGCTTAACCCGAACTCTAACGCAAAATACGTGCGGATTTCTGCCCTGCCGATTTCTAACCCTAATCCTGAACCTAAAAATAACCTTAACCCTAACCCTAAATATGTGCCAATATCTCTCCTAACCCTAACCCTAACCCTAACCATAAATAAATGCAATTTCTGCCGATATCTGTCCTAACCCTAAATCGAACCATAAATTTCTAAACCTAACCCTAACCCTAAATACGTGCCGAGTTCTGGCCTGCTGAATTCTGTGAAAACTCTAACCCTAAACCGAAACCTAACCCTAACCAAAACCCTCACCCTAAATACGTGCTGATTTTCTGCATGCCGATTTCTAACAATTACCCTAACACGAACCCTAACCCTAAGTTTAATACTAAAACTAAGCTTAACCATAACTCTAACCCAAAATACGTGCGGATTTCTGTCCTGCCGATTTGTAACCCTAATCCTGAACCTAAATATAACCTTAACCCTAACCCTAAATACGTGCCAATTTCTCTCATAACCCTAACCCTAACCCTAATGCTAAATTTCTAAACCTAACCCTAACCCTAAATACGTGCCGATCTGTCCTGCCGAATTCTGTGAAAACTCTAACCCTAACTCGAAACCTAATCCTAACCCTAACCCAAACGATAACCATAACCTTAACCCTAACCCTAAGCCTAACACTAAATACGATTCAAACCATGAACTTAAAGTATACCCTAGATAACTTTCTAACCCTAACTCTAACCCTATCCCTAACGATATATAGGTAGGTTTCGAACCACAAAAGTAATGCGTATTCTAACCCTAACCCTAACCCAAACTCTATCCCTAACATTAACCCAAACCATAACCCAATATACGTGCCGATTTCTAACCCAAACCCTAAACCTAAATACGTGCCAATTTCTGTCCTACCGATTTCTGCCGATTTCTGCTGATTTCTGTCCTACCGATTTCTGCCGATTTATAACCCTAACCCTAACCCTAACCCCAACCCTAAATACGTGCCGATTTCTGCCCTAACCCTTCAACCTAACACCAACCCTTACCCTAACCCTAACCATACCCTCAACCTAACCTTAACCCTAAATCTAACACTAAATATGTGCGTATTTCTCTCCTGCCGATTTGTAACCCTAATACTGAACCTAAATATAACCATAACCCTAACCCTAAATACCTGCCTATTTCTCTCCTAACCCTAACTCTAACCCTAACTCTACCCCTAACCCTAAAAACGTGGCGATTTCTAATCCTATCTTTAACCCAAAATAGGTATGGATTTCTAACTCTAATCTAACCCTAACCCTAACCCTAACCCTAACCCTAACCCTAAACCTAACCTTAACCATAACCCTAACCCTAAGCCTAACACTAAAGACGATTCAAAGCATGAACTTAAAGCAAACCCAAGATAACTTTCTAACCCTAACTCTAACCCTAACCCTATCCCTAACGATATATAGGTAGATGTAAAGTAATGTAATGTAAAGTAATGCATATTCTAACCCTAACCCTAACCCAAACTCTATCCCTCACATTAACCCAAACCATAACCCAATATACGTGCTGAATTTTGTCCTTCCGATTTCTGCCGATTTCTGCCGATTTCTAACCCTAACACTAACCCTAACCCTAACCCTAACCCTAAATACGTGCCGATTTCAGCCCTAACCCTAACCCTAACTCTACCCCTAACCCAACTTACGTGGCGATTTCTAATCCTAACCTTAACCGAAAATACGTATGGATTTCTAACACTAACCCTAACCCTATCCGTACAACTAAATACGTTGCCGATTTCTGTCCTAACACTAAGCCAAACCCTAACTATAACCCTAAACATAACCCTAACCCTAAATACGTGCCGATTTCTGCCCTAACCCTAACCCTAACCCTAACCCTAACCCTAACCCTAACCCTAAATACGTGCCGATTTCTCTCCTGCGGAGTTCTGTCCTAACCCTAACCTTAATCCTAACTCCAACCCTAAACCTAATATTAAGCCTAAACCTAACCCTAACCCTAAATACGTGCCGATTTCTGTCCTGCCGAATTCCTTGAAAACTCTAACCCAAACCCGAAAACTAATCCTAACCCACACCCTAACCCTAAATACGTGCTGATTTTCTGCATGCCAATTTCTAACAATTACCCTAACACTAACCCTAACCCTAAGTTTAACCCTAAAACTAAGCTTAACCCGAACTCTAACGCAAAATACGTGCGGATTTCTGCCCTGCCGATTTCTAACCCTAATCCTGATCCTAAAAATAACCTTAACCCTAACCCTAAATATGTGCCAATTTCTCTCCTAACCCTAACCCTAACCCTAACCCTAAATAAATGCAATTTCTGCCGATATCTGTCCTAACCCTAAATCGAACCATAAATTTCTAAACCTAACCCTAACCCTAAATACGTGCCGAGTTCTGGCCTGCTGAATTCTGTGAAAACTCTAACCCTAAACCGAAACCTAACCCTAACCCAAACCCTCACCCTAAATACGTGCTGATTTTCTGCATGCCGATTTCTAACAATTACCCTAACACTAACCCTAACCCTAAGTTTAATCCTAAAACTAAGCTTAACCCGAACTCTAACGCAAAATACGTGCGGATTTCTTTCCTGCCGATTTGTAACCCTAATCCTGAACCTAAATATAACCTTAACCCTAACCCTAACTACATGCCAATTTCTCTCCTAACCCTAACCCTAACCCTAATGCTAAATTTCTAAACCTAACCCTAACCCTAAATACGTGCCGATTTCTGTCCTGCCGAATTCTTTGAAAACTCTAACCCAAACCCGAAAACTAATCCTAACCCACACCCTAACCCTAAATACGTGCTGATTTTCTGCATGCCAATTTCTAACAATTACCCTAACACTAACCCTAACCCTAAGTTTAACCCTAAAACTAAGCTTAACCCGAACTCTAACGCAAAATACGTGCGGATTTCTGCCCTGCCGATTTCTAACCCTAATCCTGAACCTAAAAATAACCTTAACCCTAACCCTAAATATGTGCAAATTTCTCTCCTAACCCTAACCCTAACCCTAACCCTAACCCTAAATAAATGCAATTTCTGCCGATATCTGTCCTAACCCTAAATCGAACCATAAATTTCTAAACCTAACCCTAACCCTAAATACGTGCCGAGTTCTGGCCTGCTGAATTCTGTGAAAACTCTAACCCTAAACCGAAACCTAACCCTAACCCAAACCCTCACCCTAAATACGTGCTGATTTTCTGCATGCCGATTTCTAACAATTACCCTAACACTAACCCTAACCCTAAGTTTAATCCTAAAACTAAGCTTAACCCGAACTCTAACGCAAAATACGTGCGGATTTCTTTCCTGCCGATTTGTAACCCTAATCCTGAACCTAAATATTACCTTAACCCTAACCCTAAATATGTGCCAATTTCTCTCCTAACCCTAACCCTAACCCTAATGCTAAATTTCTAAACCTAACCCTAACCCTAAATACGTGCCGATTTCTGTCCTGCCGAATTCTGTGAAAACTCAAACCCTAACTCGAAACCTAATCCAAACCCTAACCAAACGCTAACCCTAACGCTAAATTTCGAAACCTAACCCTAACCCTAACCTTAAATACGTGCCGATCTGTCCTGCCCAATTCTGTGAAAACTCTAACCCTAACTCGAAACCTAATCCTAACCCTAACCCAAACCCTAACGATAACCCTAACCTTAACCCTAACCCTAACCCTAAGCCTAACACTAAAGACGATTCAAAGCATGAACTTAAAGTATACCCTAGATAACTTTCTAACCCTAACTCTAACCCTATCCCTAACGATAAATAGGTAGGTTTCGAACCACAAAAGTAATGCGTATTCTAATCCTAACGAAAACTGTATCCCTAACATTAACCCAAACCCTAAATACGTGCCGATTTCTGTCCTTCCGATTTCTGCCGATTCCTAACCCTAACCCTAACCCTAAATACGTGCCGATTTCTGCCCTAAACCTAACGCTAACCCTAACCCTAAATACGTGCCGATTTCTCTCCTGCGGAGTTCTGTCCTAACCCTAACCTTAATCCTAACTCCAACCCTAAACCTAATATTAAGCCTAAACCTAACCCTAACCCTAAATACGTGCCGATTTCTGTCCTGCCGAATTCTTTGAAAACTCTAACCCAAACCCGAAAACTAATCCTAACCCAAACCCTAACCCTAAATACGTGCTGATTTTCTGCATGCCAATTTCTAACAATTACCCTAACACTAACCCTAACCCTAAGTTTAACCCTAAAACTAAGCTTAACCCGAACTCTAACGCAAAATACGTGCGGATTTCTGCCCTGCCGATTTCTAATGTTAATCCTGAACCTAAATATAACCTTAACCCTAACCCTAAATACCTGCCAATTTCTCTCCTAACCCTATCCCTAACCCTAACCCTAACCCTAACCATAAATAAATGCAATTTCTGCCGATATCTGTCCTAACCCTAAATCGAACCATAAATTTCTAAACCTAACCCTAACCCTAAATACGTGCCGAGTTCTGTCCTGCTGAATTCTGTGAAAACTCTAACCCTAAACCGAAACCTAACCCTAACCCAAACCCTCACCCTAAATACGTGCTGATTTTCTGCATGCCGATTTCTAACAATTACCCTAACACTAACCCTAACCCTAAGTTTAATCCTAAAACTAAGCTTAACCCTAACTCTAACCCAAAATACGTGCGGATTTCTGTCCTGCCGATTTGTAACCCTAATCCTGAACCTAAATATAACCTTAACCCTAACCCTAAATACGTGCCAATTTCTCTCATAACCCTAACCCTAACCCTAATGCTAAATTTCTAAACCTAAACCTAACCCTAAATACGTGCCGATCTGTCCTGCCGAATTCTGTGAAAACTCTAACCCTAACTCGAAACCTAATCCTAACCCTAACCCAAACGATAACCATAACCTTAACCCTAACCCTAAGCCTAACACTAAATACGATTCAAACCATGAACTTAAAGTATACCCTAGATAACTTTCTAACCCTAACTCTAACCCTATCCCTAACGATATATAGGTAGGTTTCGAACCACAAAAGTAATGCGTATTCTAACCCTAACCCTAACCCAAACTCTATCCCTAACATTAACCCAAACCATAACCCAATATACGTGCCGATTTCTAACCCAAACCCTAAACCTAAATACGTGCCAATTTCTGTCCTACCGATTTCTGCCGATTTCTGCTGATTTCTGTCCTACCGATTTCTGCCGATTTATAACCCTAACCCTAACCCTAACCCCAACCCTAAATACGTGCCGATTTCTGCCCTAACCCTTCAACCTAACACCTACCCTTACCCTAACCCTAACCATACCCTCAACCTAACCTTAACCCTAAATCTAACACTAAATATGTGCGTATTTCTCTCCTGCCGATTTGTAACCCTAATACTGAACCTAAATATAACCATAACCCTAACCCTAAATACCTGCCTATTTCTCTCCTAACCCTAACTCTAACCCTAACTCTACCCCTAACCCTAAAAACGTGGCGATTTCTAATCCTATCTTTAACCCAAAATAGGTATGGATTTCTAACTCTAATCTAACCCTAACCCTAACCCTAACCCTAACCCTAACCCTAAACCTAACCTTAACCATAACCCTAACCCTAAGCCTAACACTAAAGACGATTCAAAGCATGAACTTAAAGCAAACCCAAGATAACTTTCTAACCCTAACTCTAACCCTAACCCTATCCCTAACGATATATAGGTAGATGTAATGTAAAGTAATGTAATGTAAAGTAATGCATATTCTAACCCTAACCCTAACCCAAACTCTATCCCTCACATTAACCCAAACCATAACCCAATATACGTGCTGAATTTTGTCCTTCCGATTTATGCCGATTTCTGCCGATTTCTAACCCTAACACTAACCCTAACCCTAACCCTAACCCTAAATACGTGCCGATTTCAGCCCTAACCCTAACCCTAACTCTACCCCTAACCCAACTTACGTGGCGATTTCTAATCCTAACCTTAACCGAAAATACGTATGGATTTCTAACACTAACCCTAACCCTATCCGTACAACTAAATACGTTGCCGATTTCTTTCCTAACACTAAGCCAAACCCTAACTATAACCCTAAACATAACCCTAACCCTAAATACGTGCCGATTTCTGCCCTAACCCTAACCCTAACCCTAACCCTAACCCTAACCCTAACCCTAAATACGTGCCGATTTCTCTCCTGCGGAGTTCTGTCCTAACCCTAACCTTAATCCTAACTCCAACCCTAAACCTAATATTAAGCCTAAACCTAACCCTAACCCTAAATACGTGCCGATTTCTGTCCTGCCGAATTCCTTGAAAACTCTAACCCAAACCCGAAAACTAATCCTAACCCACACCCTAACCCTAAATACGTGCTGATTTTCTGCATGCCAATTTCTAACAATTACCCTAACACTAACCCTAACCCTAAGTTTAACCCTAAAACTAAGCTTAACCCGAACTCTAACGCAAAATACGTGCGGATTTCTGCCCTGCCGATTTCTAACCCTAATCCTGAACCTAAAAATAACCTTAACCCTAACCCTAAATATGTGCCAATATCTCTCCTAACCCTAACCCTAACCCTAACCATAAATAAATGCAATTTCTGCCGATATCTGTCCTAACCCTAAATCGAACCATAAATTTCTAAACCTAACCCTAACCCTAAATACGTGCCGAGTTCTGGCCTGCTGAATTCTGTGAAAACTCTAACCCTAAACCGAAACCTAACCCTAACCAAAACCCTCACCCTAAATACGTGCTGATTTTCTGCATGCCGATTTCTAACAATTACCCTAACACGAACCCTAACCCTAAGTTTAATACTAAAACTAAGCTTAACCATAACTCTAACCCAAAATACGTGCGGATTTCTGTCCTGCCGATTTGTAACCCTAATCCTGAACCTAAATATAACCTTAACCCTAACCCTAAATACGTGCCAATTTCTCTCATAACCCTAACCCTAACCCTAATGCTAAATTTCTAAACCTAACCCTAACCCTAAATACGTGCCGATCTGTCCTGCCGAATTCTGTGAAAACTCTAACCCTAACTCGAAACCTAATCCTAACCCTAACCCAAACGATAACCATAACCTTAACCCTAACCCTAAGCCTAACACTAAATACGATTCAAACCATGAACTTAAAGTATACCCTAGATAACTTTCTAACCCTAACTCTAACCCTATCCCTAACGATATATAGGTAGGTTTCGAACCACAAAAGTAATGCGTATTCTAACCCTAACCCTAACCCAAACTCTATCCCTAACATTAACCCAAACCATAACCCAATATACGTGCCGATTTCTAACCCAAACCCTAAACCTAAATACGTGCCAATTTCTGTCCTACCGATTTCTGCCGATTTCTGCTGATTTCTGTCCTACCGATTTCTGCCGATTTATAACCCTAACCCTAACCCTAACCCCAACCCTAAATACGTGCCGATTTCTGCCCTAACCCTTCAACCTAACACCAACCCTTACCCTAACCCTAACCATACCCTCAACCTAACCTTAACCCTAAATCTAACACTAAATATGTGCGTATTTCTCTCCTGCCGATTTGTAACCCTAATACTGAACCTAAATATAACCATAACCCTAACCCTAAATACCTGCCTATTTCTCTCCTAACCCTAACTCTAACCCTAACTCTACCCCTAACCCTAAAAACGTGGCGATTTCTAATCCTATCTTTAACCCAAAATAGGTATGGATTTCTAACTCTAATCTAACCCTAACCCTAACCCTAACCCTAACCCTAACCCTAAACCTAACCTTAACCATAACCCTAACCCTAAGCCTAACACTAAAGACGATTCAAAGCATGAACTTAAAGCAAACCCAAGATAACTTTCTAACCCTAACTCTAACCCTAACCCTATCCCTAACGATATATAGGTAGATGTAAAGTAATGTAATGTAAAGTAATGCATATTCTAACCCTAACCCTAACCCAAACTCTATCCCTCACATTAACCCAAACCATAACCCAATATACGTGCTGAATTTTGTCCTTCCGATTTATGCCGATTTCTGCCGATTTCTAACCCTAACACTAACCCTAACCCTAACCCTAACCCTAAATACGTGCCGATTTCAGCCCTAACCCTAACCCTAACTCTACCCCTAACCCAACTTACGTGGCGATTTCTAATCCTAACCTTAACCGAAAATACGTATGGATTTCTAACACTAACCCTAACCCTATCCGTACAACTAAATACGTTGCCGATTTCTGTCCTAACACTAAGCCAAACCCTAACTATAACCCTAAACATAACCCTAACCCTAAATACGTGCCGATTTCTGCCCTAACCCTAACCCTAACCCTAACCCTAACCCTAACCCTAAATACGTGCCGATTTCTCTCCTGCGGAGTTCTGTCCTAACCCTAACCTTAATCCTAACTCCAACCCTAAACCTAATATTAAGCCTAAACCTAACCCTAACCCTAAATACGTGCCGATTTCTGTCCTGCCGAATTCCTTGAAAACTCTAACCCAAACCCGAAAACTAATCCTAACCCACACCCTAACCCTAAATACGTGCTGATTTTCTGCATGCCAATTTCTAACAATTACCCTAACACTAACCCTAACCCTAAGTTTAACCCTAAAACTAAGCTTAACCCGAACTCTAACGCAAAATACGTGCGGATTTCTGCCCTGCCGATTTCTAACCCTAATCCTGAACCTAAAAATAACCTTAACCCTAACCCTAAATATGTGCCAATATCTCTCCTAACCCTAACCCTAACCCTAACCCTAAATAAATGCAATTTCTGCCGATATCTGTCCTAACCCTAAATCGAACCATAAATTTCTAAACCTAACCCTAACCCTAAATACGTGCCGAGTTCTGGCCTGCTGAATTCTGTGAAAACTCTAACCCTAAACCGAAACCTAACCCTAACCCAAACCCTCACCCTAAATACGTGCTGATTTTCTGCATGCCGATTTCTAACAATTACCCTAACACTAACCCTAACCCTAAGTTTAATCCTAAAACTAAGCTTAACCCGAACTCTAACGCAAAATACGTGCGGATTTCTTTCCTGCCGATTTGTAACCCTAATCCTGAACCTAAATATAACCTTAACCCTAACCCTAACTACATGCCAATTTCTCTCCTAACCCTAACCCTAACCCTAATGCTAAATTTCTAAACCTAACCCTTACCCTAAATACGTGCCGATTTCTGTCCTGCCGAATTCTTTGAAAACTCTAACCCAAACCCGAAAACTAATCCTAACCCACACCCTAACCCTAAATACGTGCTGATTTTCTGCATGCCAATTTCTAACAATTACCCTAACACTAACCCTAACCCTAAGTTTAACCCTAAAACTAAGCTTAACCCGAACTCTAACGCAAAATACGTGCGGATTTCTGCCCTGCCGATTTCTAACCCTAATCCTGAACCTAAAAATAACCTTAACCCTAACCCTAAATATGTGCCAATTTCTCTCCTAACCCTAACCCTAACCCTAACCCTAACCCTAAATAAATGCAATTTCTGCCGATATCTGTCCTAACCCTAAATCGAACCATAAATTTCTAAACCTAACCCTAACCCTAAATACGTGCCGAGTTCTGGCCTGCTGAATTCTGTGAAAACTCTAACCCTAAACCGAAACCTAACCCTAACCCAAACCCTCACCCTAAATACGTGCTGATTTTCTGCATGCCGATTTCTAACAATTACCCTAACACTAACCCTAACCCTAAGTTTAATCCTAAAACTAAGCTTAACCCGAACTCTAACGCAAAATACGTGCGGATTTCTTTCCTGCCGATTTGTAACCCTAATCCTGAACCTAAATATTACCTTAACCCTAACCCTAAATATGTGCCAATTTCTCTCCTAACCCTAACCCTAACCCTAATGCTAAATTTCTAAACCTAACCCTAACCCTAAATACGTGCCGATTTCTGTCCTGCCGAATTCTGTGAAAACTCAAACCCTAACTCGAAACCTAATCCAAACCCTAACCAAACGCTAACCCTAACGCTAAATTTCGAAACCTAACCCTAACCCTAACCTTAAATACGTGCCGATCTGTCCTGCCCAATTCTGTGAAAACTCTAACCCTAACTCGAAACCTAATCCTAACCCTAACCCAAACCCTAACGATAACCCTAACCTTAACCCTAACCCTAACCCTAAGCCTAACACTAAAGACGATTCAAAGCATGAACTTAAAGTATACCCTAGATAACTTTCTAACCCTAACTCTAACCCTATCCCTAACGATAAATAGGTAGGTTTCGAACCACAAAAGTAATGCGTATTCTAATCCTAACGAAAACTGTATCCCTAACATTAACCCAAACCCTAAATACGTGCCGATTTCTGTCCTTCCGATTTCTGCCGATTCCTAACCCTAACCCTAACCCTAAATACGTGCCGATTTCTGCCCTAACCCTAACCCTAAATATGTGCCGATTTCTCTCCTGCGGAGTTCTGTCCTAACCCTAACCCTAACCCTAACCCTAAATACGTGCCGATTTCTGCCCTAAACCTAACGCTAACCCTAACCCTAAATACGTGCCGATTTCTCTCCTGCGGAGTTCTGTCCTAACCCTAACCTTAATCCTAACTCCAACCCTAAACCTAATATTAAGCCTAAACCTAACCCTAACCCTAAATACGTGCCGATTTCTGTCCTGCCGAATTCTTTGAAAACTCTAACCCAAACCCGAAAACTAATCCTAACCCAAACCCTAACCCTAAATACGTGCTGATTTTCTGCATGCCAATTTCTAACAATTACCCTAACACTAACCCTAACCCTAAGTTTAACCCTAAAACTAAGCTTAACCCGAACTCTAACGCAAAATACGTGCGGATTTCTGCCCTGCCGATTTCTAATGTTAATCCTGAACCTAAATATAACCTTAACCCTAACCCTAAATACCTGCCAATTTCTCTCCTAACCCTATCCCTAACCCTAACCCTAACCCTAACCATAAATAAATGCAATTTCTGCCGATATCTGTCCTAACCCTAAATCGAACCATAAATTTCTAAACCTAACCCTAACCCTAAATACGTGCCGAGTTCTGTCCTGCTGAATTCTGTGAAAACTCTAACCCTAAACCGAAACCTAACCCTAACCCAAACCCTCACCCTAAATACGTGCTGATTTTCTGCATGCCGATTTCTAACAATTACCCTAACACTAACCCTAACCCTAAGTTTAATCCTAAAACTAAGCTTAACCCTAACTCTAACCCAAAATACGTGCGGATTTCTGTCCTGCCGATTTGTAACCCTAATCCTGAACCTAAATATAACCTTAACCCTAACCCTAAATACGTGCCAATTTCTCTCATAACCCTAACCCTAACCCTAATGCTAAATTTCTAAACCTAAACCTAACCCTAAATACGTGCCGATCTGTCCTGCCGAATTCTGTGAAAACTCTAACCCTAACTCGAAACCTAATCCTAACCCTAACCCAAACGATAACCATAACCTTAACCCTAACCCTAAGCCTAACACTAAATACGATTCAAACCATGAACTTAAAGTATACCCTAGATAACTTTCTAACCCTAACTCTAACCCTATCCCTAACGATATATAGGTAGGTTTCGAACCACAAAAGTAATGCGTATTCTAACCCTAACCCTAACCCAAACTCTATCCCTAACATTAACCCAAACCATAACCCAATATACGTGCCGATTTCTAACCCAAACCCTAAACCTAAATACGTGCCAATTTCTGTCCTACCGATTTCTGCCGATTTCTGCTGATTTCTGTCCTACCGATTTCTGCCGATTTATAACCCTAACCCTAACCCTAACCCCAACCCTAAATACGTGCCGATTTCTGCCCTAACCCTTCAACCTAACACCTACCCTTACCCTAACCCTAACCATACCCTCAACCTAACCTTAACCCTAAATCTAACACTAAATATGTGCGTATTTCTCTCCTGCCGATTTGTAACCCTAATACTGAACCTAAATATAACCATAACCCTAACCCTAAATACCTGCCTATTTCTCTCCTAACCCTAACTCTAACCCTAACTCTACCCCTAACCCTAAAAACGTGGCGATTTCTAATCCTATCTTTAACCCAAAATAGGTATGGATTTCTAACTCTAATCTAACCCTAACCCTAACCCTAACCCTAACCCTAACCCTAAACCTAACCTTAACCATAACCCTAACCCTAAGCCTAACACTAAAGACGATTCAAAGCATGAACTTAAAGCAAACCCAAGATAACTTTCTAACCCTAACTCTAACCCTAACCCTATCCCTAACGATATATAGGTAGATGTAATGTAAAGTAATGTAATGTAAAGTAATGCATATTCTAACCCTAACCCTAACCCAAACTCTATCCCTCACATTAACCCAAACCATAACCCAATATACGTGCTGAATTTTGTCCTTCCGATTTATGCCGATTTCTGCCGATTTCTAACCCTAACACTAACCCTAACCCTAACCCTAACCCTAAATACGTGCCGATTTCAGCCCTAACCCTAACCCTAACTCTACCCCTAACCCAACTTACGTGGCGATTTCTAATCCTAACCTTAACCGAAAATACGTATGGATTTCTAACACTAACCCTAACCCTATCCGTACAACTAAATACGTTGCCGATTTCTTTCCTAACACTAAGCCAAACCCTAACTATAACCCTAAACATAACCCTAACCCTAAATACGTGCCGATTTCTGCCCTAACCCTAACCCTAACCCTAACCCTAACCCTAAATACGTGCCGATTTCTGCCCTAACCCTAACCCTAACCCTAACCCTAACCCTAACCCTAACCCTAAATACGTGCCGATTTCTCTCCTGCGGAGTTCTGTCCTAACCCTAACCTTAATCCTAACTCCAACCCTAAACCTAATATTAAGCCTAAACCTAACCCTAACCCTAAATACGTGCCGATTTCTGTCCTGCCGAATTCCTTGAAAACTCTAACCCAAACCCGAAAACTAATCCTAACCCACACCCTAACCCTAAATACGTGCTGATTTTCTGCATGCCAATTTCTAACAATTACCCTAACACTAACCCTAACCCTAAGTTTAACCCTAAAACTAAGCTTAACCCGAACTCTAACGCAAAATACGTGCGGATTTCTGCCCTGCCGATTTCTAACCCTAATCCTGAACCTAAAAATAACCTTAACCCTAACCCTAAATATGTGCCAATATCTCTCCTAACCCTAACCCTAACCCTAACCATAAATAAATGCAATTTCTGCCGATATCTGTCCTAACCCTAAATCGAACCATAAATTTCTAAACCTAACCCTAACCCTAAATACGTGCCGAGTTCTGGCCTGCTGAATTCTGTGAAAACTCTAACCCTAAACCGAAACCTAACCCTAACCCAAACCCTCACCCTAAATACGTGCTGATTTTCTGCATGCCGATTTCTAACAATTACCCTAACACTAACCCTAACCCTAAGTTTAATCCTAAAACTAAGCTTAACCCGAACTCTAACGCAAAATACGTGCGGATTTCTTTCCTGCCGATTTGTAACCCTAATCCTGAACCTAAATATAACCTTAACCCTAACCCTAACTACATGCCAATTTCTCTCCTAACCCTAACCCTAACCCTAATGCTAAATTTCTAAACCTAACCCTAACCCTAAATACGTGCCGATTTCTGTCCTGCCGAATTCTTTGAAAACTCTAACCCAAACCCGAAAACTAATCCTAACCCACACCCTAACCCTAAATACGTGCTGATTTTCTGCATGCCAATTTCTAACAATTACCCTAACACTAACCCTAACCCTAAGTTTAACCCTAAAACTAAGCTTAACCCGAACTCTAACGCAAAATACGTGCGGATTTCTGCCCTGCCGATTTCTAACCCTAATCCTGAACCTAAAAATAACCTTAACCCTAACCCTAAATATGTGCCAATTTCTCTCCTAACCCTAACCCTAACCCTAACCCTAAATAAATGCAATTTCTGCCGATATCTGTCCTAACCCTAAATCGAACCATAAATTTCTAAACCTAACCCTAACCCTAAATACGTGCCGAGTTCTGGCCTGCTGAATTCTGTGAAAACTCTAACCCTAAACCGAAACCTAACCCTAACCCAAACCCTCACCCTAAATACGTGCTGATTTTCTGCATGCCGATTTCTAACAATTACCCTAACACTAACCCTAACCCTAAGTTTAATCCTAAAACTAAGCTTAACCCGAACTCTAACGCAAAATACGTGCGGATTTCTTTCCTGCCGATTTGTAACCCTAATCCTGAACCTAAATATTACCTTAACCCTAACCCTAAATATGTGCCAATTTCTCTCCTAACCCTAACCCTAACCCTAATGCTAAATTTCTAAACCTAACCCTAACCCTAAATACGTGCCGATTTCTGTCCTGCCGAATTCTGTGAAAACTCAAACCCTAACTCGAAACCTAATCCAAACCCTAACCAAACGCTAACCCTAACGCTAAATTTCTAAACCTAACCCTAACCCTAACCTTAAATACGTGCCGATCTGTCCTGCCCAATTCTGTGAAAACTCTAACCCTAACTCGAAACCTAATCCTAACCCTAACCCAAACCCTAACGATAACCCTAACCTTAACCCTAACCCTAACCCTAAGCCTAACACTAAAGACGATTCAAAGCATGAACTTAAAGTATACCCTAGATAACTTTCTAACCCTAACTCTAACCCTATCCCTAACGATAAATAGGTAGGTTTCGAACCACAAAAGTAATGCGTATTCTAATCCTAACGAAAACTGTATCCCTAACATTAACCCAAACCCTAAATACGTGCCGATTTCTGTCCTTCCGATTTCTGCCGATTCCTAACCCTAACCCTAACCCTAAATACGTGCCGATTTCTGCCCTAACCCTAACCCTAAATATGTGCCGATTTCTCTCCTGCGGAGTTCTGTCCTAACCCTAACCCTAACCCTAACCCTAAATACGTGCCGATTTCTGCCCTAAACCTAACGCTAACCCTAACCCTAAATACGTGCCGATTTCTCTCCTGCGGAGTTCTGTCCTAACCCTAACCTTAATCCTAACTCCAACCCTAAACCTAATATTAAGCCTAAACCTAACCCTAACCCTAAATACGTGCCGATTTCTGTCCTGCCGAATTCTTTGAAAACTCTAACCCAAACCCGAAAACTAATCCTAACCCAAACCCTAACCCTAAATACGTGCTGATTTTCTGCATGCCAATTTCTAACAATTACCCTAACACTAACCCTAACCCTAAGTTTAACCCTAAAACTAAGCTTAACCCGAACTCTAACGCAAAATACGTGCGGATTTCTGCCCTGCCGATTTCTAACCCTAATCCTGAACCTAAAAATAACCTTAACCCTAACCCTAAATATGTGCCAATTTCTCTCCTAACCCTAACCCTAACCCTAACCCTAACCCTAACCCTAAATAAATGCAATTTCTGCCGATATCTGTCCTAACCCTAAATCGAACCATAAATTTCTAAACCTAACCCTAACCCTAAATACGTGCCGAGTTCTGGCCTGCTGAATTCTGTGAAAACTCTAATCCTAAACCGAAACCTAACCCTAACCCAAACCCTCACCCTAAATACGTGCTGATTTTCTGCATGCCGATTTCTAACAATTACCCTAACACTAACCCTAACCCTAAGTTTAATCCTAAAACTAAGCTTAACCCGAACTCTAACGCAAAATACGTGCGGATTTCTTTCCTGCCGATTTGTAACCCTAATCCTGAACCTAAATATTACCTTAACCCTAACCCTAAATATGTGCCAATTTCTCTCCTAACCCTAACCCTAACCCTAATGCTAAATTTCTAAACCTAACCCTAACCCTAAATACGTGCCGATTTCTGTCCTGCCGAATTCTGTGAAAACTCAAACCCTAACTCGAAACCTAATCCAAACCCTAACCAAACGCTAACCCTAACGCTAAATTTCTAAACCTAACCCTAACCCTAACCTTAAATACGTGCCGATCTGTCCTGCCCAATTCTGTGAAAACTCTAACCCTAACTCGAAACATAATCCTAACCCTAACCCAAACCCTAACGATAACCCTAACCTTAACCCTAACCCTAACCCTAAGCCTAACACTAAAGACGATTCAAAGCATGAACTTAAAGTATACCCTAGATAACTTTCTAACCCTAACTCTAACCCTATCCCTAACGATAAATAGGTAGGTTTCGAACCACAAAAGTAATGCGTATTCTAATCCTAACGAAAACTGTATCCCTAACATTAACCCAAACCCTAAATACGTGCCGATTTCTGTCCTTCCGATTTCTGCCGATTCCTAACCCTAACCCTAACCCTAAATACGTGCCGATTTCTGCCCTAACCCTAACCCTAAATATGTGCCGATTTCTCTCCTGCGGAGTTCTGTCCTAACCCTAACCCTAACCCTAACCCTAAATACGTGCCGATTTCTGCCCTAAACCTAACGCTAACCCTAACCCTAAATACGTGCCGATTTCTCTCCTGCGGAGTTCTGTCCTAACCCTAACCTTAATCCTAACTCCAACCCTAAACCTAATATTAAGCCTAAACCTAACCCTAACCCTAAATACGTGCCGATTTCTGTCCTGCCGAATTCTTTGAAAACTCTAACCCAAACCCGAAAACTAATCCTAACCCAAACCCTAACCCTAAATACGTGCTGATTTTCTGCATGCCGATTTCTAACAATTACCCTAACACTAACCCTAACCCTAAGTTTAACCCTAAAACTAAGCTTAACCCGAACTCTAACGCAAAATACGTGCGGATTTCTGCCCTGCCGATTTCTAATGTTAATCCTGAACCTAAATATAACCTTAACCCTAACCCTAAATACCTGCCAATTTCTCTCCTAACCCTATCCCTAACCCTAACCCTAACCCTAACCATAAATAAATGCAATTTCTGCCGATATCTGTCCTAACCCTAAATCGAACCATAAATTTCTAAACCTAACCCTAACCCTAAATACGTGCCGAGTTCTGTCCTGCTGAATTCTGTGAAAACTCTAACCCTAAACCGAAACCTAACCCTAACCCAAACCCTCACCCTAAATACGTGCTGATTTTCTGCATGCCGATTTCTAACAATTACCCTAACACTAACCCTAACCCTAAGTTTAATCCTAAAACTAAGCTTAACCATAACTCTAACCCAAAATACGTGCGGATTTCTGTCCTGCCGATTTGTAACCCTAATCCTGAACCTAAATATTACCTTAACCCTAACCCTAAATACGTGCCAATTTCTCTCATAACCCTAACCCTAACCCTAATGCTAAATTTCTAAACCTAAACCTAACCCTAAATACGTGCCGATCTGTCCTGCCGAATTCTGTGAAAACTCTAACCCTAACTCGAAACCTAATCCTAACCCAAACCCTAACGATAACCATAACCTTAACCCTAACCCTAAGCCTAACACTAAATACGATTCAAACCATGAACTTAAAGTATACCCTAGATAACTTTCTAACCCTAACTCTAACCCTATCCCTAACGATATATAGGTAGGTTTCGAACCACAAAAGTAATGCGTATTCTAACCCTAACCCTAACCCAAACTCTATCCCTAACATTAACCCAAACCATAACCCAATATACGTGCCGATTTCTAACCCAAACCCTAAACCTAAATACGTGCCAATTTCTGTCCTACCGATTTCTGCCGATTTCTGCTGATTTCTGTCCTACCGATTTCTGCCGATTTATAACCCTAACCCTAACCCTAACCCCAACCCTAAATACGTGCCGATTTCTGCCCTAACCCTTCAACCTAACACCTACCCTTACCCTAACCCTAACCATACCCTCAACCTAACCTTAACCCTAAATCTAACACTAAATATGTGCGTATTTCTCTCCTGCCGATTTGTAACCCTAATACTGAACCTAAATATAACCATAACCCTAACCCTAAATACCTGCCTATTTCTCTCCTAACCCTAACTCTAACCCTAACTCTACCCCTAACCCTAAAAACGTGGCGATTTCTAATCCTATCTTTAACCCAAAATAGGTATGGATTTCTAACTCTAATCTAACCCTAACCCTAACCCTAACCCTAACCCTAACCCTAAACCTAACCTTAACCATAACCCTAACCCTAAGCCTAACACTAAAGACGATTCAAAGCATGAACTTAAAGCAAACCCAAGATAACTTTCTAACCCTAACTCTAACCCTAACCCTATCCCTAACGATATATAGGTAGATGTAAAGTAATGTAATGTAAAGTAATGCATATTCTAACCCTAACCCTAACCCAAACTCTATCCCTCACATTAACCCAAACCATAACCCAATATACGTGCTGAATTTTGTCCTTCCGATTTATGCCGATTTCTGCCGATTTCTAACCCTAACACTAACCCTAACCCTAACCCTAACCCTAAATACGTGCCGATTTCAGCCCTAACCCTAACCCTAACTCTACCCCTAACCCAACTTACGTGGCGATTTCTAATCCTAACCTTAACCGAAAATACGTATGGATTTCTAACACTAACCCTAACCCTATCCGTACAACTAAATACGTTGCCGATTTCTGTCCTAACACTAAGCCAAACCCTAACTATAACCCTAAACATAACCCTAACCCTAAATACGTGCCGATTTCTGCCCTAACCCTAACCCTAACCCTAACCCTAACCCTAACCCTAACCCTAAATACGTGCCGATTTCTCTCCTGCGGAGTTCTGTCCTAACCCTAACCTTAATCCTAACTCCAACCCTAAACCTAATATTAAGCCTAAACCTAACCCTAACCCTAAATACGTGCCGATTTCTGTCCTGCCGAATTCCTTGAAAACTCTAACCCAAACCCGAAAACTAATCCTAACCCACACCCTAACCCTAAATACGTGCTGATTTTCTGCATGCCAATTTCTAACAATTACCCTAACACTAACCCTAACCCTAAGTTTAACCCTAAAACTAAGCTTAACCCGAACTCTAACGCAAAATACGTGCGGATTTCTGCCCTGCCGATTTGTAACCCTAATCCTGAACCTAAAAATAACCTTAACCCTAACCCTAAATATGTGCCAATATCTCTCCTAACCTTAACCCTAACCCTAACCATAAATAAATGCAATTTCTGCCGATATCTGTCCTAACCCTAAATCGAACCATAAATTTCTAAACCTAACCCTAACCCTAAATACGTGCCGATTTCTCTCCTGCGGAGTTCTGTCCTAACCCTAACCTTAATCCTAACTCCAACCCTAAACCTAATATTAAGCCTAAACCTAACCCTAACCCTAAATACGTGCCGATTTCTGTCCTGCCGAATTCCTTGAAAACTCTAACCCAAACCCGAAAACTAATCCTAACCCAAACCCTAACCCTAAATACGTGCTGATTTTCTGCATGCCAATTTCTAACAATTACCCTAACACTAACCCTAACCCTAAGTTTAACCCTAAAACTAAGCTTAACCCGAACTCTAACGCAAAATACGTGCGGATTTCTGCCCTGCCGATTTCTAACCCTAATCCTGAACCTAAAAATAACCTTAACCCTAACCCTAAATATGTGCCAATTTCTCTCCTAACCCTAACCCTAACCCTAACCCTAACCCTAAATAAATGCAATTTCTGCCGATATCTGTCCTAACCCTAAATCGAACCATAAATTTCTAAACCTAACCCTAACCCTAAATACGTGCCGAGTTCTGGCCTGCTGAATTCTGTGAAAACTCTAACCCTAAACCGAAACCTAACCCTAACCCAAACCCTCACCCTAAATACGTGCTGATTTTCTGCATGCCGATTTCTAACAATTACCCTAACACTAACCCTAACCCTAAGTTTAATCCTAAAACTAAGCTTAACCCGAACTCTAACGCAAAATACGTGCGGATTTCTTTCCTGCCGATTTGTAACCCTAATCCTGAACCTAAATATTACCTTAACCCTAACCCTAAATATGTGCCAATTTCTCTCCTAACCCTAACCCTAACCCTAATGCTAAATTTCTAAACCTAACCCTAACCCTAAATACGTGCCGATTTCTGTCCTGCCGAATTCTGTGAAAACTCAAACCCTAACTCGAAACCTAATCCAAACCCTAACCAAACGCTAACCCTAACGCTAAATTTCTAAACCTAACCCTAACCCTAACCTTAAATACGTGCCGATCTGTCCTGCCCAATTCTGTGAAAACTCTAACCCTAACTCGAAACCTAATCCTAACCCTAACCCAAACCCTAACGATAACCCTAACCTTAACCCTAACCCTAACCCTAAGCCTAACACTAAAGACGATTCAAAGCATGAACTTAAAGTATACCCTAGATAACTTTCTAACCCTAACTCTAACCCTATCCCTAACGATAAATAGGTAGGTTTCGAACCACAAAAGTAATGCGTATTCTAATCCTAACGAAAACTGTATCCCTAACATTAACCCAAACCCTAAATACGTGCCGATTTCTGTCCTTCCGATTTCTGCCGATTCCTAACCCTAACCCTAACCCTAAATACGTGCCGATTTCTGCCCTAACCCTAACCCTAAATATGTGCCGATTTCTCTCCTGCGGAGTTCTGTCCTAACCCTAACCCTAACCCTAACCCTAAATACGTGCCGATTTCTGCCCTAAACCTAACGCTAACCCTAACCCTAAATACGTGCCGATTTCTCTCCTGCGGAGTTCTGTCCTAACCCTAACCTTAATCCTAACTCCAACCCTAAACCTAATATTAAGCCTAAACCTAACCCTAACCCTAAATACGTGCCGATTTCTGTCCTGCCGAATTCTTTGAAAACTCTAACCCAAACCCGAAAACTAATCCTAACCCAAACCCTAACCCTAAATACGTGCTGATTTTCTGCATGCCGATTTCTAACAATTACCCTAACACTAACCCTAACCCTAAGTTTAACCCTAAAACTAAGCTTAACCCGAACTCTAACGCAAAATACGTGCGGATTTCTGCCCTGCCGATTTCTAATGTTAATCCTGAACCTAAATATAACCTTAACCCTAACCCTAAATACCTGCCAATTTCTCTCCTAACCCTATCCCTAACCCTAACCCTAACCCTAACCATAAATAAATGCAATTTCTGCCGATATCTGTCCTAACCCTAAATCGAACCATAAATTTCTAAACCTAACCCTAACCCTAAATACGTGCCGAGTTCTGTCCTGCTGAATTCTGTGAAAACTCTAACCCTAAACCGAAACCTAACCCTAACCCAAACCCTCACCCTAAATACGTGCTGATTTTCTGCATGCCGATTTCTAACAATTACCCTAACACTAACCCTAACCCTAAGTTTAATCCTAAAACTAAGCTTAACCATAACTCTAACCCAAAATACGTGCGGATTTCTGTCCTGCCGATTTGTAACCCTAATCCTGAACCTAAATATAACCTTAACCCTAACCCTAAATACGTGCCAATTTCTCTCATAACCCTAACCCTAACCCTAATGCTAAATTTCTAAACCTAAACCTAACCCTAAATACGTGCCGATCTGTCCTGCCGAATTCTGTGAAAACTCTAACCCTAACTCGAAACCTAATCCTAACCCTAACCCAAACGATAACCATAACCTTAACCCTAACCCTAAGCCTAACACTAAATACGATTCAAACCATGAACTTAAAGTATACCCTAGATAACTTTCTAACCCTAACTCTAACCCTATCCCTAACGATATATAGGTAGGTTTCGAACCACAAAAGTAATGCGTATTCTAACCCTAACCCTAACCCAAACTCTATCCCTAACATTAACCCAAACCATAACCCAATATACGTGCCGATTTCTAACCCAAACCCTAAACCTAAATACGTGCCAATTTCTGTCCTACCGATTTCTGCCGATTTCTGCTGATTTCTGTCCTACCGATTTCTGCCGATTTATAACCCTAACCCTAACCCTAACCCCAACCCTAAATACGTGCCGATTTCTGCCCTAACCCTTCAACCTAACACCTACCCTTACCCTAACCCTAACCATACCCTCAACCTAACCTTAACCCTAAATCTAACACTAAATATGTGCGTATTTCTCTCCTGCCGATTTGTAACCCTAATACTGAACCTAAATATAACCATAACCCTAACCCTAAATACCTGCCTATTTCTCTCCTAACCCTAACTCTAACCCTAACTCTACCCCTAACCCTAAAAACGTGGCGATTTCTAATCCTATCTTTAACCCAAAATAGGTATGGATTTCTAACTCTAATCTAACCCTAACCCTAACCCTAACCCTAACCCTAACCCTAAACCTAACCTTAACCATAACCCTAACCCTAAGCCTAACACTAAAGACGATTCAAAGCATGAACTTAAAGCAAACCCAAGATAACTTTCTAACCCTAACTCTAACCCTAACCCTATCCCTAACGATATATAGGTAGATGTAAAGTAATGTAATGTAAAGTAATGCATATTCTAACCCTAACCCTAACCCAAACTCTATCCCTCACATTAACCCAAACCATAACCCAATATACGTGCTGAATTTTGTCCTTCCGATTTATGCCGATTTCTGCCGATTTCTAACCCTAACACTAACCCTAACCCTAACCCTAACCCTAAATACGTGCCGATTTCAGCCCTAACCCTAACCCTAACTCTACCCCTAACCCAACTTACGTGGCGATTTCTAATCCTAACCTTAACCGAAAATACGTATGGATTTCTAACACTAACCCTAACCCTATCCGTACAACTAAATACGTTGCCGATTTCTGTCCTAACACTAAGCCAAACCCTAACTATAACCCTAAACATAACCCTAACCCTAAATACGTGCCGATTTCTGCCCTAACCCTAACCCTAACCCTAACCCTAACCCTAACCCTAACCCTAAATACGTGCCGATTTCTCTCCTGCGGAGTTCTGTCCTAACCCTAACCTTAATCCTAACTCCAACCCTAAACCTAATATTAAGCCTAAACCTAACCCTAACCCTAAATACGTGCCGATTTCTGTCCTGCCGAATTCCTTGAAAACTCTAACCCAAACCCGAAAACTAATCCTAACCCACACCCTAACCCTAAATACGTGCTGATTTTCTGCATGCCAATTTCTAACAATTACCCTAACACTAACCCTAACCCTAAGTTTAACCCTAAAACTAAGCTTAACCCGAACTCTAACGCAAAATACGTGCGGATTTCTGCCCTGCCGATTTGTAACCCTAATCCTGAACCTAAAAATAACCTTAACCCTAACCCTAAATATGTGCCAATATCTCTCCTAACCCTAACCCTAACCCTAACCATAAATAAATGCAATTTCTGCCGATATCTGTCCTAACCCTAAATCGAACCATAAATTTCTAAACCTAACCCTAACCCTAAATACGTGCCGATTTCTCTCCTGCGGAGTTCTGTCCTAACCCTAACCTTAATCCTAACTCCAACCCTAAACCTAATATTAAGCCTAAACCTAACCCTAACCCTAAATACGTGCCGATTTCTGTCCTGCCGAATTCCTTGAAAACTCTAACCCAAACCCGAAAACTAATCCTAACCCAAACCCTAACCCTAAATACGTGCTGATTTTCTGCATGCCAATTTCTAACAATTACCCTAACACTAACCCTAACCCTAAGTTTAACCCTAAAACTAAGCTTAACCCGAACTCTAACGCAAAATACGTGCGGATTTCTGCCCTGCCGATTTCTAACCCTAATCCTGAACCTAAAAATAACCTTAACCCTAACCCTAAATATGTGCCAATTTCTCTCCTAACCCTAACCCTAACCCTAACCCTAACCCTAACCCTAAATAAATGCAATTTCTGCCGATATCTGTCCTAACCCTAAATCGAACCATAAATTTCTAAACCTAACCCTAACCCTAAATACGTGCCGAGTTCTGGCCTGCTGAATTCTGTGAAAACTCTAACCCTAAACCGAAACCTAACCCTAACCCAAACCCTCACCCTAAATACGTGCTGATTTTCTGCATGCCGATTTCTAACAATTACCCTAACACTAACCCTAACCCTAAGTTTAATCCTAAAACTAAGCTTAACCCGAACTCTAACGCAAAATACGTGCGGATTTCTTTCCTGCCGATTTGTAACCCTAATCCTGAACCTAAATATTACCTTAACCCTAACCCTAAATATGTGCCAATTTCTCTCCTAACCCTAACCCTAACCCTAATGCTAAATTTCTAAACCTAACCCTAACCCTAAATACGTGCCGATTTCTGTCCTGCCGAATTCTGTGAAAACTCAAACCCTAACTCGAAACCTAATCCAAACCCTAACCAAACGCTAACCCTAACGCTAAATTTCTAAACCTAACCCTAACCCTAAATACGTGCCGATCTGTCCTGCCCAATTCTGTGAAAACTCTAACCCTAACTCGAAACCTAATCCTAACCCTAACCCAAACGATAACCATAACCTTAACCCTAACCCTAAGCCTAACACTAAATACGATTCAAACCATGAACTTAAAGTATACCCTAGATAACTTTCTAACCCTAACTCTAACCCTATCCCTAACGATATATAGGTAGGTTTCGAACCACAAAAGTAATGCGTATTCTAACCCTAACCCTAACCCAAACTCTATCCCTAACATTAACCCAAACCATAACCCAATATACGTGCCGATTTCTAACCCAAACCCTAACCCTAAATACGTGCCAATTTCTGTCCTACCGATTTCTGCCGATTTCTGCTGATTTCTGTCCTACCGATTTCTGCCGATTTATAACCCTAACCCTAACCCTAACCCCAACCCTAAATACGTGCCGATTTCTGCCCTAACCCTTCAACCTAACACCTACCCTTACCCTAACCCTAACCATACCCTCAACCTAACCTTAACCCTAAATCTAACACTAAATATGTGCGTATTTCTCTCCTGCCGATTTGTAACCCTAATACTGAACCTAAATATAACCATAACCCTAACCCTAAATACCTGCCTATTTCTCTCCTAACCCTAACTCTAACCCTAACTCTACCCCTAACCCTAAAAACGTGGCGATTTCTAATCCTATCTTTAACCCAAAATAGGTATGGATTTCTAACTCTAATCTAACCCTAACCCTAACCCTAACCCTAACCCTAACCCTAAACCTAACCTTAACCATAACCCTAACCCTAAGCCTAACACTAAAGACGATTCAAAGCATGAACTTAAAGCAAACCCAAGATAACTTTCTAACCCTAACTCTAACCCTAACCCTATCCCTAACGATATATAGGTAGATGTAAAGTAATGTAATGTAAAGTAATGCATATTCTAACCCTAACCCTAACCCAAACTCTATCCCTCACATTAACCCAAACCATAACCCAATATACGTGCTGAATTTTGTCCTTCCGATTTATGCCGATTTCTGCCGATTTCTAACCCTAACACTAACCCTAACCCTAACCCTAACCCTAAATACGTGCCGATTTCAGCCCTAACCCTAACCCTAACTCTACCCCTAACCCAACTTACGTGGCGATTTCTAATCCTAACCTTAACCGAAAATACGTATGGATTTCTAACACTAACCCTAACCCTATCCGTACAACTAAATACGTTGCCGATTTCTGTCCTAACACTAAGCCAAACCCTAACTATAACCCTAAACATAACCCTAACCCTAAATACGTGCCGATTTCTGCCCTAACCCTAACCCTAACCCTAACCCTAACCCTAACCCTAACCCTAAATACGTGCCGATTTCTCTCCTGCGGAGTTCTGTCCTAACCCTAACCTTAATCCTAACTCCAACCCTAAACCTAATATTAAGCCTAAACCTAACCCTAACCCTAAATACGTGCCGATTTCTGTCCTGCCGAATTCCTTGAAAACTCTAACCCAAACCCGAAAACTAATCCTAACCCACACCCTAACCCTAAATACGTGCTGATTTTCTGCATGCCAATTTCTAACAATTACCCTAACACTAACCCTAACCCTAAGTTTAACCCTAAAACTAAGCTTAACCCGAACTCTAACGCAAAATACGTGCGGATTTCTGCCCTGCCGATTTGTAACCCTAATCCTGAACCTAAAAATAACCTTAACCCTAACCCTAAATATGTGCCAATATCTCTCCTAACCCTAACCCTAACCCTAACCCTAAATAAATGCAATTTCTGCCGATATCTGTCCTAACCCTAAATCGAACCATAAATTTCTAAACCTAACCCTAACCCTAAATACGTGCCGAGTTCTGGCCTGCTGAATTCTGTGAAAACTCTAACCCTAAACCGAAACCTAACCCTAACCCAAACCCTCACCCTAAATACGTGCTGATTTTCTGCATGCCGATTTCTAACAATTACCCTAACACTAACCCTAACCCTAAGTTTAATCCTAAAACTAAGCTTAACCCGAACTCTAACGCAAAATACGTGCGGATTTCTTTCCTGCCGATTTGTAACCCTAATCCTGAACCTAAATATAACCTTAACCCTAACCCTAAATACATGCCAATTTCTCTCCTAACCCTAACCCTAACCCTAATGCTAAATTTCTAAACCTAACCCTAACCCTAAATACGTGCCGATTTCTGTCCTGCCGAATTCTTTGAAAACTCTAACCCAAACCCGAAAACTAATCCTAACCCACACCCTAACCCTAAATACGTGCTGATTTTCTGCATGCCAATTTCTAACAATTACCCTAACACTAACCCTAACCCTAAGTTTAACCCTAAAACTAAGCTTAACCCGAACTCTAACGCAAAATACGTGCGGATTTCTGCCCTGCCGATTTCTAACCCTAATCCTGAACCTAAAAATAACCTTAACCCTAACCCTAAATATGTGCCAATTTCTCTCCTAACCCTAACCCTAACCCTAACCCTAAATAAATGCAATTTCTGCCGATATCTGTCCTAACCCTAAATCGAACCATAAATTTCTAAACCTAACCCTAACCCTAAATACGTGCCGAGTTCTGGCCTGCTGAATTCTGTGAAAACTCTAACCCTAAACCGAAACCTAACCCTAACCCAAACCCTCACCCTAAATACGTGCTGATTTTCTGCATGCCGATTTCTAACAATTACCCTAACACTAACCCTAACCCTAAGTTTAATCCTAAAACTAAGCTTAACCCGAACTCTAACGCAAAATACGTGCGGATTTCTTTCCTGCCGATTTGTAACCCTAATCCTGAACCTAAATATTACCTTAACCCTAACCCTAAATATGTGCCAATTTCTCTCCTAACCCTAACCCTAACCCTAATGCTAAATTTCTAAACCTAACCCTAACCCTAAATACGTGCCGATTTCTGTCCTGCCGAATTCTGTGAAAACTCAAACCCTAACTCGAAACCTAATCCAAACCCTAACCAAACGCTAACCCTAACGCTAAATTTCTAAACCTAACCCTAACCCTAACCTTAAATACGTGCCGATCTGTCCTGCCCAATTCTGTGAAAACTCTAACCCTAACTCGAAACCTAATCCTAACCCTAACCCAAACCCTAACGATAACCCTAACCTTAACCCTAACCCTAACCCTAAGCCTAACACTAAAGACGATTCAAAGCATGAACTTAAAGTATACCCTAGATAACTTTCTAACCCTAACTCTAACCCTATCCCTAACGATAAATAGGTAGGTTTCGAACCACAAAAGTAATGCGTATTCTAATCCTAACGAAAACTGTATCCCTAACATTAACCCAAACCCTAAATACGTGCCGATTTCTGTCCTTCCGATTTCTGCCGATTCCTAACCCTAACCCTAACCCTAAATACGTGCCGATTTCTGCCCTAACCCTAACCCTAAATATGTGCCGATTTCTCTCCTGCGGAGTCCTGTCCTAACCCTAACCCTAACCCTAACCCTAAATACGTGCCGATTTCTGCCCTAAACCTAACGCTAACCCTAACCCTAAATACGTGCCGATTTCTCCCCTGCGGAGTTCTGTCCTAACCCTAACCTTAATCCTAACTCCAACCCTAAACCTAATATTAAGCCTAAACCTAACCCTAACCCTAAATACGTGCCGATTTCTGTCCTGCCGAATTCTTTGAAAACTCTAACCCAAACCCGAAAACTAATCCTAACCCAAACCCTAACCCTAAATACGTGCTGATTTTCTGCATGCCGATTTCTAACAATTACCCTAACACTAACCCTAACCCTAAGTTTAACCCTAAAACTAAGCTTAACCCGAACTCTAACGCAAAATACGTGCGGATTTCTGCCCTGCCGATTTCTAATGTTAATCCTGAACCTAAATATAACCTTAACCCTAACCCTAAATACCTGCCAATTTCTCTCCTAACCCTATCCCTAACCCTAACCCTAACCCTAACCATAAATAAATGCAATTTCTGCCGATATCTGTCCTAACCCTAAATCGAACCATAAATTTCTAAACCTAACCCTAACCCTAAATACGTGCCGAGTTCTGTCCTGCTGAATTCTGTGAAAACTCTAACCCTAAACCGAAACCTAACCCTAACCCAAACCCTCACCCTAAATACGTGCTGATTTTCTGCATGCCGATTTCTAACAATTACCCTAACACTAACCCTAACCCTAAGTTTAATCCTAAAACTAAGCTTAACCCTAACTCTAACCCAAAATACGTGCGGATTTCTGTCCTGCCGATTTGTAACCCTAATCCTGAACCTAAATATAACCTTAACCCTAACCCTAAATACGTGCCAATTTCTCTCATAACCCTAACCCTAACCCTAATGCTAAATTTCTAAACCTAAACCTAACCCTAAATACGTGCCGATCTGTCCTGCCGAATTCTGTGAAAACTCTAACCCTAACTCGAAACCTAATCCTAACCCTAACCCAAACGATAACCATAACCTTAACCCTAACCCTAAGCCTAACACTAAATACGATTCAAACCATGAACTTAAAGTATACCCTAGATAACTTTCTAACCCTAACTCTAACCCTATCCCTAACGATATATAGGTAGGTTTCGAACCACAAAAGTAATGCGTATTCTAACCCTAACCCTAACCCAAACTCTATCCCTAACATTAACCCAAACCATAACCCAATATACGTGCCGATTTCTAACCCAAACCCTAAACCTAAATACGTGCCAATTTCTGTCCTACCGATTTCTGCCGATTTCTGCTGATTTCTGTCCTACCGATTTCTGCCGATTTATAACCCTAACCCTAACCCTAACCCCAACCCTAAATACGTGCCGATTTCTGCCCTAACCCTTCAACCTAACACCTACCCTTACCCTAACCCTAACCATACCCTCAACCTAACCTTAACCCTAAATCTAACACTAAATATGTGCGTATTTCTCTCCTGCCGATTTGTAACCCTAATACTGAACCTAAATATAACCATAACCCTAACCCTAAATACCTGCCTATTTCTCTCCTAACCCTAACTCTAACCCTAACTCTACCCCTAACCCTAAAAACGTGGCGATTTCTAATCCTATCTTTAACCCAAAATAGGTATGGATTTCTAACTCTAATCTAACCCTAACCCTAACCCTAACCCTAACCCTAACCCTAAACCTAACCTTAACCATAACCCTAACCCTAAGCCTAACACTAAAGACGATTCAAAGCATGAACTTAAAGCAAACCCAAGATAACTTTCTAACCCTAACTCTAACCCTAACCCTATCCCTAACGATATATAGGTAGATGTAATGTAAAGTAATGTAATGTAAAGTAATGCATATTCTAACCCTAACCCTAACCCAAACTCTATCCCTCACATTAACCCAAACCATAACCCAATATACGTGCTGAATTTTGTCCTTCCGATTTCTGCCGATTTCTGCCGATTTCTAACCCTAACACTAACCCTAACCCTAACCCTAACCCTAAATACGTGCCGATTTCAGCCCTAACCCTAACCCTAACTCTACCCCTAACCCAACTTACGTGGCGATTTCTAATCCTAACCTTAACCGAAAATACGTATGGATTTCTAACACTAACCCTAACCCTATCCGTACAACTAAATACGTTGCCGATTTCTGTCCTAACACTAAGCCAAACCCTAACTATAACCCTAAACATAACCCTAACCCTAAATACGTGCCGATTTCTGCCCTAACCCTAACCCTAACCCTAACCCTAACCCTAACCCTAAATACGTGCCGATTTCTCTCCTGCGGAGTTCTGTCCTAACCCTAACCTTAATCCTAACTCCAACCCTAAACCTAATATTAAGCCTAAACCTAACCCTAACCCTAAATACGTGCCGATTTCTGTCCTGCCGAATTCCTTGAAAACTCTAACCCAAACCCGAAAACTAATCCTAACCCACACCCTAACCCTAAATACGTGCTGATTTTCTGCATGCCAATTTCTAACAATTACCCTAACACTAACCCTAACCCTAAGTTTAACCCTAAAACTAAGCTTAACCCGAACTCTAACGCAAAATACGTGCGGATTTCTGCCCTGCCGATTTCTAACCCTAATCCTGAACCTAAAAATAACCTTAACCCTAACCCTAAATATGTGCCAATATCTCTCCTAACCCTAACCCTAACCCTAACCCTAAATAAATGCAATTTCTGCCGATATCTGTCCTAACCCTAAATCGAACCATAAATTTCTAAACCTAACCCTAACCCTAAATACGTGCCGAGTTCTGGCCTGCTGAATTCTGTGAAAACTCTAACCCTAAACCGAAACCTAACCCTAACCCAAACCCTCACCCTAAATACGTGCTGATTTTCTGCATGCCGATTTCTAACAATTACCCTAACACTAACCCTAACCCTAAGTTTAATCCTAAAACTAAGCTTAACCCGAACTCTAACGCAAAATACGTGCGGATTTCTTTCCTGCCGATTTGTAACCCTAATCCTGAACCTAAATATAACCTTAACCCTAACCCTAAATACATGCCAATTTCTCTCCTAACCCTAACCCTAACCCTAATGCTAAATTTCTAAACCTAACCCTAACCCTAAATACGTGCCGATTTCTGTCCTGCCGAATTCTTTGAAAACTCTAACCCAAACCCGAAAACTAATCCTAACCCACACCCTAACCCTAAATACGTGCTGATTTTCTGCATGCCAATTTCTAACAATTACCCTAACACTAACCCTAACCCTAAGTTTAACCCTAAAACTAAGCTTAACCCGAACTCTAACGCAAAATACGTGCGGATTTCTGCCCTGCCGATTTCTAACCCTAATCCTGAACCTAAAAATAACCTTAACCCTAACCCTAAATATGTGCCAATTTCTCTCCTAACCCTAACCCTAACCCTAACCCTAAATAAATGCAATTTCTGCCGATATCTGTCCTAACCCTAAATCGAACCATAAATTTCTAAACCTAACCCTAACCCTAAATACGTGCCGAGTTCTGGCCTGCTGAATTCTGTGAAAACTCTAACCCTAAACCGAAACCTAACCCTAACCCAAACCCTCACCCTAAATACGTGCTGATTTTCTGCATGCCGATTTCTAACAATTACCCTAACACTAACCCTAACCCTAAGTTTAATCCTAAAACTAAGCTTAACCCGAACTCTAACGCAAAATACGTGCGGATTTCTTTCCTGCCGATTTGTAACCCTAATCCTGAACCTAAATATTACCTTAACCCTAACCCTAAATATGTGCCAATTTCTCTCCTAACCCTAACCCTAACCCTAATGCTAAATTTCTAAACCTAACCCTAACCCTAAATACGTGCCGATTTCTGTCCTGCCGAATTCTGTGAAAACTCAAACCCTAACTCGAAACCTAATCCAAACCCTAACCAAACGCTAACCCTAACGCTAAATTTCTAAACCTAACCCTAACCCTAACCTTAAATACGTGCCGATCTGTCCTGCCCAATTCTGTGAAAACTCTAACCCTAACTCGAAACCTAATCCTAACCCTAACCCAAACCCTAACGATAACCCTAACCTTAACCCTAACCCTAACCCTAAGCCTAACACTAAAGACGATTCAAAGCATGAACTTAAAGTATACCCTAGATAACTTTCTAACCCTAACTCTAACCCTATCCCTAACGATAAATAGGTAGGTTTCGAACCACAAAAGTAATGCGTATTCTAATCCTAACGAAAACTGTATCCCTAACATTAACCCAAACCCTAAATACGTGCCGATTTCTGTCCTTCCGATTTCTGCCGATTCCTAACCCTAACCCTAACCCTAAATACGTGCCGATTTCTGCCCTAACCCTAACCCTAAATATGTGCCGATTTCTCTCCTGCGGAGTCCTGTCCTAACCCTAACCCTAACCCTAACCCTAAATACGTGCCGATTTCTGCCCTAAACCTAACGCTAACCCTAACCCTAAATACGTGCCGATTTCTCCCCTGCGGAGTTCTGTCCTAACCCTAACCTTAATCCTAACTCCAACCCTAAACCTAATATTAAGCCTAAACCTAACCCTAACCCTAAATACGTGCCGATTTCTGTCCTGCCGAATTCTTTGAAAACTCTAACCCAAACCCGAAAACTAATCCTAACCCAAACCCTAACCCTAAATACGTGCTGATTTTCTGCATGCCGATTTCTAACAATTACCCTAACACTAACCCTAACCCTAAGTTTAACCCTAAAACTAAGCTTAACCCGAACTCTAACGCAAAATACGTGCGGATTTCTGCCCTGCCGATTTCTAATGTTAATCCTGAACCTAAATATAACCTTAACCCTAACCCTAAATACCTGCCAATTTCTCTCCTAACCCTATCCCTAACCCTAACCCTAACCCTAACCATAAATAAATGCAATTTCTGCCGATATCTGTCCTAACCCTAAATCGAACCATAAATTTCTAAACCTAACCCTAACCCTAAATACGTGCCGAGTTCTGTCCTGCTGAATTCTGTGAAAACTCTAACCCTAAACCGAAACCTAACCCTAACCCAAACCCTCACCCTAAATACGTGCTGATTTTCTGCATGCCGATTTCTAACAATTACCCTAACACTAACCCTAACCCTAAGTTTAATCCTAAAACTAAGCTTAACCCTAACTCTAACCCAAAATACGTGCGGATTTCTGTCCTGCCGATTTGTAACCCTAATCCTGAACCTAAATATAACCTTAACCCTAACCCTAAATACGTGCCAATTTCTCTCATAACCCTAACCCTAACCCTAATGCTAAATTTCTAAACCTAAACCTAACCCTAAATACGTGCCGATCTGTCCTGCCGAATTCTGTGAAAACTCTAACCCTAACTCGAAACCTAATCCTAACCCTAACCCAAACGATAACCATAACCTTAACCCTAACCCTAAGCCTAACACTAAATACGATTCAAACCATGAACTTAAAGTATACCCTAGATAACTTTCTAACCCTAACTCTAACCCTATCCCTAACGATATATAGGTAGGTTTCGAACCACAAAAGTAATGCGTATTCTAACCCTAACCCTAACCCAAACTCTATCCCTAACATTAACCCAAACCATAACCCAATATACGTGCCGATTTCTAACCCAAACCCTAAACCTAAATACGTGCCAATTTCTGTCCTACCGATTTCTGCCGATTTCTGCTGATTTCTGTCCTACCGATTTCTGCCGATTTATAACCCTAACCCTAACCCTAACCCCAACCCTAAATACGTGCCGATTTCTGCCCTAACCCTTCAACCTAACACCTACCCTTACCCTAACCCTAACCATACCCTCAACCTAACCTTAACCCTAAATCTAACACTAAATATGTGCGTATTTCTCTCCTGCCGATTTGTAACCCTAATACTGAACCTAAATATAACCATAACCCTAACCCTAAATACCTGCCTATTTCTCTCCTAACCCTAACTCTAACCCTAACTCTACCCCTAACCCTAAAAACGTGGCGATTTCTAATCCTATCTTTAACCCAATATAGGTATGGATTTCTAACTCTAATCTAACCCTAACCCTAACCCTAACCCTAACCCTAACCCTAAACCTAACCTTAACCATAACCCTAACCCTAAGCCTAACACTAAAGACGATTCAAAGCATGAACTTAAAGCAAACCCAAGATAACTTTCTAACCCTAACTCTAACCCTAACCCTATCCCTAACGATATATAGGTAGATGTAAAGTAATGTAATGTAAAGTAATGCATATTCTAACCCTAACCCTAACCCAAACTCTATCCCTCACATTAACCCAAACCATAACCCAATATACGTGCTGAATTTTGTCCTTCCGATTTATGCCGATTTCTGCCGATTTCTAACCCTAACACTAACCCTAACCCTAACCCTAACCCTAAATACGTGCCGATTTCAGCCCTAACCCTAACCCTAACTCTACCCCTAACCCAACTTACGTGGCGATTTCTAATCCTAACCTTAACCGAAAATACGTATGGATTTCTAACACTAACCCTAACCCTATCCGTACAACTAAATACGTTGCCGATTTCTGTCCTAACACTAAGCCAAACCCTAACTATAACCCTAAACATAACCCTAACCCTAAATACGTGCCGATTTCTGCCCTAACCCTAACCCTAACCCTAACCCTAACCCTAACCCTAACCCTAAATACGTGCCGATTTCTCTCCTGCGGAGTTCTGTCCTAACCCTAACCTTAATCCTAACTCCAACCCTAAACCTAATATTAAGCCTAAACCTAACCCTAACCCTAAATACGTGCCGATTTCTGTCCTGCCGAATTCCTTGAAAACTCTAACCCAAACCCGAAAACTAATCCTAACCCACACCCTAACCCTAAATACGTGCTGATTTTCTGCATGCCAATTTCTAACAATTACCCTAACACTAACCCTAACCCTAAGTTTAACCCTAAAACTAAGCTTAACCCGAACTCTAACGCAAAATACGTGCGGATTTCTGCCCTGCCGATTTGTAACCCTAATCCTGAACCTAAAAATAACCTTAACCCTAACCCTAAATATGTGCCAATATCTCTCCTAACCCTAACCCTAACCCTAACCATAAATAAATGCAATTTCTGCCGATATCTGTCCTAACCCTAAATCGAACCATAAATTTCTAAACCTAACCCTAACCCTAAATACGTGCCGATTTCTCTCCTGCGGAGTTCTGTCCTAACCCTAACCTTAATCCTAACTCCAACCCTAAACCTAATATTAAGCCTAAACCTAACCCTAACCCTAAATACGTGCCGATTTCTGTCCTGCCGAATTCCTTGAAAACTCTAACCCAAACCCGAAAACTAATCCTAACCCAAACCCTAACCCTAAATACGTGCTGATTTTCTGCATGCCAATTTCTAACAATTACCCTAACACTAACCCTAACCCTAAGTTTAACCCTAAAACTAAGCTTAACCCGAACTCTAACGCAAAATACGTGCGGATTTCTGCCCTGCCGATTTCTAACCCTAATCCTGAACCTAAAAATAACCTTAACCCTAACCCTAAATATGTGCCAATTTCTCTCCTAACCCTAACCCTAACCCTAACCCTAACCCTAACCCTAAATAAATGCAATTTCTGCCGATATCTGTCCTAACCCTAAATCGAACCATAAATTTCTAAACCTAACCCTAACCCTAAATACGTGCCGAGTTCTGGCCTGCTGAATTCTGTGAAAACTCTAACCCTAAACCGAAACCTAACCCTAACCCAAACCCTCACCCTAAATACGTGCTGATTTTCTGCATGCCGATTTCTAACAATTACCCTAACACTAACCCTAACCCTAAGTTTAATCCTAAAACTAAGCTTAACCCGAACTCTAACGCAAAATACGTGCGGATTTCTTTCCTGCCGATTTGTAACCCTAATCCTGAACCTAAATATTACCTTAACCCTAACCCTAAATATGTGCCAATTTCTCTCCTAACCCTAACCCTAACCCTAATGCTAAATTTCTAAACCTAACCCTAACCCTAAATACGTGCCGATTTCTGTCCTGCCGAATTCTGTGAAAACTCAAACCCTAACTCGAAACCTAATCCAAACCCTAACCAAACGCTAACCCTAACGCTAAATTTCTAAACCTAACCCTAACCCTAAATACGTGCCGATCTGTCCTGCCCAATTCTGTGAAAACTCTAACCCTAACTCGAAACCTAATCCTAACCCTAACCCAAACGATAACCATAACCTTAACCCTAACCCTAAGCCTAACACTAAATACGATTCAAACCATGAACTTAAAGTATACCCTAGATAACTTTCTAACCCTAACTCTAACCCTATCCCTAACGATATATAGGTAGGTTTCGAACCACAAAAGTAATGCGTATTCTAACCCTAACCCTAACCCAAACTCTATCCCTAACATTAACCCAAACCATAACCCAATATACGTGCCGATTTCTAACCCAAACCCTAACCCTAAATACGTGCCAATTTCTGTCCTACCGATTTCTGCCGATTTCTGCTGATTTCTGTCCTACCGATTTCTGCCGATTTATAACCCTAACCCTAACCCTAACCCCAACCCTAAATACGTGCCGATTTCTGCCCTAACCCTTCAACCTAACACCTACCCTTACCCTAACCCTAACCATACCCTCAACCTAACCTTAACCCTAAATCTAACACTAAATATGTGCGTATTTCTCTCCTGCCGATTTGTAACCCTAATACTGAACCTAAATATAACCATAACCCTAACCCTAAATACCTGCCTATTTCTCTCCTAACCCTAACTCTAACCCTAACTCTACCCCTAACCCTAAAAACGTGGCGATTTCTAATCCTATCTTTAACCCAAAATAGGTATGGATTTCTAACTCTAATCTAACCCTAACCCTAACCCTAACCCTAACCCTAACCCTAAACCTAACCTTAACCATAACCCTAACCCTAAGCCTAACACTAAAGACGATTCAAAGCATGAACTTAAAGCAAACCCAAGATAACTTTCTAACCCTAACTCTAACCCTAACCCTATCCCTAACGATATATAGGTAGATATAAAGTAATGTAATGTAAAGTAATGCATATTCTAACCCTAACCCTAACCCAAACTCTATCCCTCACATTAACCCAAACCATAACCCAATATACGTGCTGAATTTTGTCCTTCCGATTTATGCCGATTTCTGCCGATTTCTAACCCTAACACTAACCCTAACCCTAACCCTAACCCTAAATACGTGCCGATTTCAGCCCTAACCCTAACCCTAACTCTACCCCTAACCCAACTTACGTGGCGATTTCTAATCCTAACCTTAACCGAAAATACGTATGGATTTCTAACACTAACCCTAACCCTATCCGTACAACTAAATACGTTGCCGATTTCTGTCCTAACACTAAGCCAAACCCTAACTATAACCCTAAACATAACCCTAACCCTAAATACGTGCCGATTTCTGCCCTAACCCTAACCCTAACCCTAACCCTAACCCTAACCCTAACCCTAAATACGTGCCGATTTCTCTCCTGCGGAGTTCTGTCCTAACCCTAACCTTAATCCTAACTCCAACCCTAAACCTAATATTAAGCCTAAACCTAACCCTAACCCTAAATACGTGCCGATTTCTGTCCTGCCGAATTCCTTGAAAACTCTAACCCAAACCCGAAAACTAATCCTAACCCACACCCTAACCCTAAATACGTGCTGATTTTCTGCATGCCAATTTCTAACAATTACCCTAACACTAACCCTAACCCTAAGTTTAACCCTAAAACTAAGCTTAACCCGAACTCTAACGCAAAATACGTGCGGATTTCTGCCCTGCCGATTTGTAACCCTAATCCTGAACCTAAAAATAACCTTAACCCTAACCCTAAATATGTGCCAATATCTCTCCTAACCCTAACCCTAACCCTAACCATAAATAAATGCAATTTCTGCCGATATCTGTCCTAACCCTAAATCGAACCATAAATTTCTAAACCTAACCCTAACCCTAAATACGTGCCGATTTCTCTCCTGCGGAGTTCTGTCCTAACCCTAACCTTAATCCTAACTCCAACCCTAAACCTAATATTAAGCCTAAACCTAACCCTAACCCTAAATACGTGCCGATTTCTGTCCTGCCGAATTCCTTGAAAACTCTAACCCAAACCCGAAAACTAATCCTAACCCAAACCCTAACCCTAAATACGTGCTGATTTTCTGCATGCCAATTTCTAACAATTACCCTAACACTAACCCTAACCCTAAGTTTAACCCTAAAACTAAGCTTAACCCGAACTCTAACGCAAAATACGTGCGGATTTCTGCCCTGCCGATTTCTAACCCTAATCCTGAACCTAAAAATAACCTTAACCCTAACCCTAAATATGTGCCAATTTCTCTCCTAACCCTAACCCTAACCCTAACCCTAACCCTAACCCTAAATAAATGCAATTTCTGCCGATATCTGTCCTAACCCTAAATCGAACCATAAATTTCTAAACCTAACCCTAACCCTAAATACGTGCCGAGTTCTGGCCTGCTGAATTCTGTGAAAACTCTAACCCTAAACCGAAACCTAACCCTAACCCAAACCCTCACCCTAAATACGTGCTGATTTTCTGCATGCCGATTTCTAACAATTACCCTAACACTAACCCTAACCCTAAGTTTAATCCTAAAACTAAGCTTAACCCGAACTCTAACGCAAAATACGTGCGGATTTCTTTCCTGCCGATTTGTAACCCTAATCCTGAACCTAAATATTACCTTAACCCTAACCCTAAATATGTGCCAATTTCTCTCCTAACCCTAACCCTAACCCTAATGCTAAATTTCTAAACCTAACCCTAACCCTAAATACGTGCCGATTTCTGTCCTGCCGAATTCTGTGAAAACTCAAACCCTAACTCGAAACCTAATCCAAACCCTAACCAAACGCTAACCCTAACGCTAAATTTCTAAACCTAACCCTAACCCTAACCTTAAATACGTGCCGATCTGTCCTGCCCAATTCTGTGAAAACTCTAACCCTAACTCGAAACCTAATCCTAACCCTAACCCAAACCCTAACGATAACCCTAACCTTAACCCTAACCCTAACCCTAAGCCTAACACTAAAGACGATTCAAAGCATGAACTTAAAGTATACCCTAGATAACTTTCTAACCCTAACTCTAACCCTATCCCTAACGATAAATAGGTAGGTTTCGAACCACAAAAGTAATGCGTATTCTAATCCTAACGAAAACTGTATCCCTAACATTAACCCAAACCCTAAATACGTGCCGATTTCTGTCCTTCCGATTTCTGCCGATTCCTAACCCTAACCCTAACCCTAAATACGTGCCGATTTCTGCCCTAACCCTAACCCTAAATATGTGCCGATTTCTCTCCTGCGGAGTTCTGTCCTAACCCTAACCCTAACCCTAACCCTAAATACGTGCCGATTTCTGCCCTAAACCTAACGCTAACCCTAACCCTAAATACGTGCCGATTTCTCTCCTGCGGAGTTCTGTCCTAACCCTAACCTTAATCCTAACTCCAACCCTAAACCTAATATTAAGCCTAAACCTAACCCTAACCCTAAATACGTGCCGATTTCTGTCCTGCCGAATTCTTTGAAAACTCTAACCCAAACCCGAAAACTAATCCTAACCCAAACCCTAACCCTAAATACGTGCTGATTTTCTGCATGCCAATTTCTAACAATTACCCTAACACTAACCCTAACCCTAAGTTTAACCCTAAAACTAAGCTTAACCCGAACTCTAACGCAAAATACGTGCGGATTTCTGCCCTGCCGATTTCTAATGTTAATCCTGAACCTAAATATAACCTTAACCCTAACCCTAAATACCTGCCAATTTCTCTCCTAACCCTATCCCTAACCCTAACCCTAACCCTAACCATAAATAAATGCAATTTCTGCCGATATCTGTCCTAACCCTAAATCGAACCATAAATTTCTAAACCTAACCCTAACCCTAAATACGTGCCGAGTTCTGTCCTGCTGAATTCTGTGAAAACTCTAACCCTAAACCGAAACCTAACCCTAACCCAAACCCTCACCCTAAATACGTGCTGATTTTCTGCATGCCGATTTCTAACAATTACCCTAACACTAACCCTAACCCTAAGTTTAATCCTAAAACTAAGCTTAACCCTAACTCTAACCCAAAATACGTGCGGATTTCTGTCCTGCCGATTTGTAACCCTAATCCTGAACCTAAATATAACCTTAACCCTAACCCTAAATACGTGCCAATTTCTCTCATAACCCTAACCCTAACCCTAATGCTAAATTTCTAAACCTAAACCTAACCCTAAATACGTGCCGATCTGTCCTGCCGAATTCTGTGAAAACTCTAACCCTAACTCGAAACCTAATCCTAACCCTAACCCAAACGATAACCATAACCTTAACCCTAACCCTAAGCCTAACACTAAATACGATTCAAACCATGAACTTAAAGTATACCCTAGATAACTTTCTAACCCTAACTCTAACCCTATCCCTAACGATATATAGGTAGGTTTCGAACCACAAAAGTAATGCGTATTCTAACCCTAACCCTAACCCAAACTCTATCCCTAACATTAACCCAAACCATAACCCAATATACGTGCCGATTTCTAACCCAAACCCTAAACCTAAATACGTGCCAATTTCTGTCCTACCGATTTCTGCCGATTTCTGCTGATTTCTGTCCTACCGATTTCTGCCGATTTATAACCCTAACCCTAACCCTAACCCCAACCCTAAATACGTGCCGATTTCTGCCCTAACCCTTCAACCTAACACCTACCCTTACCCTAACCCTAACCATACCCTCAACCTAACCTTAACCCTAAATCTAACACTAAATATGTGCGTATTTCTCTCCTGCCGATTTGTAACCCTAATACTGAACCTAAATATAACCATAACCCTAACCCTAAATACCTGCCTATTTCTCTCCTAACCCTAACTCTAACCCTAACTCTACCCCTAACCCTAAAAACGTGGCGATTTCTAATCCTATCTTTAACCCAAAATAGGTATGGATTTCTAACTCTAATCTAACCCTAACCCTAACCCTAACCCTAACCCTAACCCTAAACCTAACCTTAACCATAACCCTAACCCTAAGCCTAACACTAAAGACGATTCAAAGCATGAACTTAAAGCAAACCCAAGATAACTTTCTAACCCTAACTCTAACCCTAACCCTATCCCTAACGATATATAGGTAGATGTAATGTAAAGTAATGTAATGTAAAGTAATGCATATTCTAACCCTAACCCTAACCCAAACTCTATCCCTCACATTAACCCAAACCATAACCCAATATACGTGCTGAATTTTGTCCTTCCGATTTCTGCCGATTTCTGCCGATTTCTAACCCTAACACTAACCCTAACCCTAACCCTAACCCTAAATACGTGCCGATTTCAGCCCTAACCCTAACCCTAACTCTACCCCTAACCCAACTTACGTGGCGATTTCTAATCCTAACCTTAACCGAAAATACGTATGGATTTCTAACACTAACCCTAACCCTATCCGTACAACTAAATACGTTGCCGATTTCTGTCCTAACACTAAGCCAAACCCTAACTATAAGCCTAAATACGTGCCGATTTCTCTCCTGCGGAGTTCTGTCCTAACCCTAACCTTAATCCTAACTCCAACCCTAAACCTAATATTAAGCCTAAACCTAACCCTAACCCTAAATACGTGCCGATTTCTGTCCTGCCGAATTCCTTGAAAACTCTAACCCAAACCCGAAAACTAATCCTAACCCACACCCTAACCCTAAATACGTGCTGATTTTCTGCATGCCAATTTCTAACAATTACCCTAACACTAACCCTAACCCTAAGTTTAACCCTAAAACTAAGCTTAACCCGAACTCTAACGCAAAATACGTGCGGATTTCTGCCCTGCCGATTTCTAACCCTAATCCTGAACCTAAAAATAACCTTAACCCTAACCCTAAATATGTGCCAATATCTCTCCTAACCCTAACCCTAACCCTAACCATAAATAAATGCAATTTCTGCCGATATCTGTCCTAACCCTAAATCGAACCATAAATTTCTAAACCTAACCCTAACCCTAAATACGTGCCGAGTTCTGGCCTGCTGAATTCTGTGAAAACTCTAACCCTAAACCGAAACCTAACCCTAACCCAAACCCTCACCCTAAATACGTGCTGATTTTCTGCATGCCGATTTCTAACAATTACCCTAACACTAACCCTAACCCTAAGTTTAATCCTAAAACTAAGCTTAACCCGAACTCTAACGCAAAATACGTGCGGATTTCTTTCCTGCCGATTTGTAACCCTAATCCTGAACCTAAATATAACCTTAACCCTAACCCTAAATACATGCCAATTTCTCTCCTAACCCTAACCCTAACCCTAATGCTAAATTTCTAAACCTAACCCTAACCCTAAATACGTGCCGATTTCTGTCCTGCCGAATTCTTTGAAAACTCTAACCCAAACCCGAAAACTAATCCTAACCCACACCCTAACCCTAAATACGTGCTGATTTTCTGCATGCCAATTTCTAACAATTACCCTAACACTAACCCTAATCCTAAGTTTAACCCTAAAACTAAGCTTAACCCGAACTCTAACGCAAAATACGTGCGGATTTCTGCCCTGCCGATTTCTAACCCTAATCCTGAACCTAAAAATAACCTTAACCCTAACCCTAAATATGTGCCAATTTCTCTCCTAACCCTAACCCTAACCCTAATGCTAAATTTCTAAACCTAACCCTAACCCTAAATACGTGCCGATTTCTGTCCTGCCGAATTCTGTGAAAACTCAAACCCTAACTCGAAACCTAATCCAAACCCTAACCAAACGCTAACCCTAACGCTAAATTTCTAAACCTAACCCTAACCCTAACCTTAAATACGTGCCGATCTGTCCTGCCCAATTCTGTGAAAACTCTAACCCTAACTCGAAACCTAATCCTAACCCTAACCCAAACCCTAACGATAACCCTAACCTTAACCCTAACCCTAACCCTAAGCCTAACACTAAAGACGATTCAAAGCATGAACTTAAAGTATACCCTAGATAACTTTCTAACCCTAACTCTAACCCTATCCCTAACGATAAATAGGTAGGTTTCGAACCACAAAAGTAATGCGTATTCTAATCCTAACGAAAACTGTATCCCTAACATTAACCCAAACCCTAAATACGTGCCGATTTCTGTCCTTCCGATTTCTGCCGATTCCTAACCCTAACCCTAACCCTAAATACGTGCCGATTTCTGCCCTAACCCTAACCCTAAATATGTGCCGATTTCTCTCCTGCGGAGTCCTGTCCTAACCCTAACCCTAACCCTAACCCTAAATACGTGCCGATTTCTGCCCTAAACCTAACGCTAACCCTAACCCTAAATACGTGCCGATTTCTCTCCTGCGGAGTTCTGTCCTAACCCTAACCTTAATCCTAACTCCAACCCTAAACCTAATATTAAGCCTAAACCTAACCCTAACCCTAAATACGTGCCGATTTCTGTCCTGCCGAATTCTTTGAAAACTCTAACCCAAACCCGAAAACTAATCCTAACCCAAACCCTAACCCTAAATACGTGCTGATTTTCTGCATGCCGATTTCTAACAATTACCCTAACACTAACCCTAACCGTAAGTTTAACCCTAAAACTAAGCTTAACCCGAACTCTAACGCAAAATACGTGCGGATTTCTGCCCTGCCGATTTCTAATGTTAATCCTGAACCTAAATATAACCTTAACCCTAACCCTAAATACCTGCCAATTTCTCTCCTAACCCTATCCCTAACCCTAACCCTAACCCTAACCATAAATAAATGCAATTTCTGCCGATATCTGTCCTAACCCTAAATCGAACCATAAATTTCTAAACCTAACCCTAACCCTAAATACGTGCCGAGTTCTGGCCTGCTGAATTCTGTGAAAACTCTAACCCTAAACCGAAACCTAACCCTAACCCAAACCCTCACCCTAAATACGTGCTGATTTTCTGCATGCCGATTTCTAACAATTACCCTAACACTAACCCTAACCCTAAGTTTAATCCTAAAACTAAGCTTAACCATAACTCTAACCCAAAATACGTGCGGATTTCTGTCCTGCCGATTTGTAACCCTAATCCTGAACCTAAATATAACCTTAACCCTAACCCTAAATACGTGCCAATTTCTCTCATAACCCTAACCCTAACCCTAATGCTAAATTTCTAAACCTAAACCTAACCCTAAATACGTGCCGATCTGTCCTGCCGAATTCTGTGAAAACTCTAACCCTAACTCGAAACCTAATCCTAACCCTAACCCAAACGATAACCATAACCTTAACCCTAACCCTAAGCCTAACACTAAATACGATTCAAACCATGAACTTAAAGTATACCCTAGATAACTTTCTAACCCTAACTCTAACCCTATCCCTAACGATATATAGGTAGGTTTCGAACCACAAAAGTAATGCGTATTCTAACCCTAACCCTAACCCAAACTCTATCCCTAACATTAACCCAAACCATAACCCAATATACGTGCCGATTTCTAACCCAAACTCTAAACCTAAATACGTGCCAATTTCTGTCCTACCGATTTCTGCCGATTTCTGCTGATTTCTGTCCTACCGATTTCTGCCGATTTATAACCCTAACCCTAACCCTAACCCCAACCCTAAATACGTGCCGATTTCTGCCCTAACCCTTCAACCTAACACCTACCCTTACCCTAACCCTAACCATACCCTCAACCTAACCTTAACCCTAAATCTAACACTAAATATGTGCGTATTTCTCTCCTGCCGATTTGTAACCCTAATACTGAACCTAAATATAACCATAACCCTAACCCTAAATACCTGCCTATTTCTCTCCTAACCCTAACTCTAACCCTAACTCTACCCCTAACCCTAAAAACGTGGCGATTTCTAATCCTATCTTTAACCCAAAATAGGTATGGATTTCTAACTCTAATCTAACCCTAACCCTAACCCTAACCCTAACCCTAACCCTAAACCTAACCTTAACCATAACCCTAACCCTAAGCCTAACACTAAAGACGATTCAAAGCATGAACTTAAAGCAAACCCAAGATAACTTTCTAACCCTAACTCTAACCCTAACCCTATCCCTAACGATATATAGGTAGATGTAATGTAAAGTAATGTAATGTAAAGTAATGCATATTCTAACCCTAACCCTAACCCAAACTCTATCCCTCACATTAACCCAAACCATAACCCAATATACGTGCTGAATTTTGTCCTTCCGATTTCTGCCAATTTCTGCCGATTTCTAACCCTAACACTAACCCTAACCCTAACCCTAACCCTAAATACGTGCCGATTTCAGCCCTAACCCTAACCCTAACTCTACCCCTAACCCAACTTACGTGGCGATTTCTAATCCTAACCTTAACCGAAAATACGTATGGATTTCTAACACTAACCCTAACCCTATCCGTACAACTAAATACGTTGCCGATTTCTGTCCTAACACTAAGCCAAACCCTAACTATAACCCTAAACATAACCCTAACCCTAAATACGTGCCGATTTCTGCCCTAACCCTAACCCTAACCCTAACCCTAAATACGTGCCGATTTCTCTCCTGCGGAGTTCTGTCCTAACCCTAACCTTAATCCTAACTCCAACCCTAAACCTAATATTAAGCCTAAACCTAACCCTAACCCTAAATACGTGCCGATTTCTGTCCTGCCGAATTCCTTGAAAACTCTAACCCAAACCCGAAAACTAATCCTAACCCACACCCTAACCCTAAATACGTGCTGATTTTCTGCATGCCAATTTCTAACAATTACCCTAACACTAACCCTAACCCTAAGTTTAACCCTAAAACTAAGCTTAACCCGAACTCTAACGCAAAATACGTGCGGATTTCTGCCCTGCCGATTTCTAACCCTAATCCTGAACCTAAAAATAACCTTAACCCTAACCCTAAATATGTGCCAATATCTCTCCTAACCCTAACCCTAACCCTAACCCTAAATAAATGCAATTTCTGCCGATATCTGTCCTAACCCTAAATCGAACCATAAATTTCTAAACCTAACCCTAACCCTAAATACGTGCCGAGTTCTGGCCTGCTGAATTCTGTGAAAACTCTAACCCTAAACCGAAACCTAACCCTAACCCAAACCCTCACCCTAAATACGTGCTGATTTTCTGCATGCCGATTTCTAACAATTACCCTAACACTAACCCTAACCCTAAGTTTAATCCTAAAACTAAGCTTAACCCGAACTCTAACGCAAAATACGTGCGGATTTCTTTCCTGCCGATTTGTAACCCTAATCCTGAACCTAAATATAACCTTAACCCTAACCCTAAATACATGCCAATTTCTCTCCTAACCCTAACCCTAACCCTAATGCTAAATTTCTAAACCTAACCCTAACCCTAAATACGTGCCGATTTCTGTCCTGCCGAATTCTTTGAAAACTCTAACCCAAACCCGAAAACTAATCCTAACCCACACCCTAACCCTAAATACGTGCTGATTTTCTGCATGCCAATTTCTAACAATTACCCTAACACTAACCCTAACCCTAAGTTTAACCCTAAAACTAAGCTTAACCCGAACTCTAACGCAAAATACGTGCGGATTTCTGCCCTGCCGATTTCTAACCCTAATCCTGAACCTAAAAATAACCTTAACCCTAACCCTAAATATGTGCCAATTTCTCTCCTAACCCTAACCCTAACCCTAACCCTAAATAAATGCAATTTCTGCCGATATCTGTCCTAACCCTAAATCGAACCATAAATTTCTAAACCTAACCCTAACCCTAAATACGTGCCGAGTTCTGGCCTGCTGAATTCTGTGAAAACTCTAACCCTAAACCGAAACCTAACCCTAACCCAAACCCTCACCCTAAATACGTGCTGATTTTCTGCATGCCGATTTCTAACAATTACCCTAACACTAACCCTAACCCTAAGTTTAATCCTAAAACTAAGCTTAACCCGAACTCTAACGCAAAATACGTGCGGATTTCTTTCCTGCCGATTTGTAACCCTAATCCTGAACCTAAATATTACCTTAACCCTAACCCTAAATATGTGCCAATTTCTCTCCTAACCCTAACCCTAACCCTAATGCTAAATTTCTAAACCTAACCCTAACCCTAAATACGTGCCGATTTCTGTCCTGCCGAATTCTGTGAAAACTCAAACCCTAACTCGAAACCTAATCCAAACCCTAACCAAACGCTAACCCTAACGCTAAATTTCTAAACCTAACCCTAACCCTAACCTTAAATACGTGCCGATCTGTCCTGCCCAATTCTGTGAAAACTCTAACCCTAACTCGAAACCTAATCCTAACCCTAACCCAAACCCTAACGATAACCCTAACCTTAACCCTAACCCTAACCCTAAGCCTAACACTAAAGACGATTCAAAGCATGAACTTAAAGTATACCCTAGATAACTTTCTAACCCTAACTCTAACCCTATCCCTAACGATAAATAGGTAGGTTTCGAACCACAAAAGTAATGCGTATTCTAATCCTAACGAAAACTGTATCCCTAACATTAACCCAAACCCTAAATACGTGCCGATTTCTGTCCTTCCGATTTCTGCCGATTCCTAACCCTAACCCTAACCCTAAATACGTGCCGATTTCTGCCCTAACCCTAACCCTAAATATGTGCCGATTTCTCTCCTGCGGAGTCCTGTCCTAACCCTAACCCTAACCCTAACCCTAAATACGTGCCGATTTCTGCCCTAAACCTAACGCTAACCCTAACCCTAAATACGTGCCGATTTCTCCCCTGCGGAGTTCTGTCCTAACCCTAACCTTAATCCTAACTCCAACCCTAAACCTAATATTAAGCCTAAACCTAACCCTAACCCTAAATACGTGCCGATTTCTGTCCTGCCGAATTCTTTGAAAACTCTAACCCAAACCCGAAAACTAATCCTAACCCAAACCCTAACCCTAAATACGTGCTGATTTTCTGCATGCCGATTTCTAACAATTACCCTAACACTAACCCTAACCCTAAGTTTAACCCTAAAACTAAGCTTAACCCGAACTCTAACGCAAAATACGTGCGGATTTCTGCCCTGCCGATTTCTAATGTTAATCCTGAACCTAAATATAACCTTAACCCTAACCCTAAATACCTGCCAATTTCTCTCCTAACCCTATCCCTAACCCTAACCCTAACCCTAACCATAAATAAATGCAATTTCTGCCGATATCTGTCCTAACCCTAAATCGAACCATAAATTTCTAAACCTAACCCTAACCCTAAATACGTGCCGAGTTCTGTCCTGCTGAATTCTGTGAAAACTCTAACCCTAAACCGAAACCTAACCCTAACCCAAACCCTCACCCTAAATACGTGCTGATTTTCTGCATGCCGATTTCTAACAATTACCCTAACACTAACCCTAACCCTAAGTTTAATCCTAAAACTAAGCTTAACCCTAACTCTAACCCAAAATACGTGCGGATTTCTGTCCTGCCGATTTGTAACCCTAATCCTGAACCTAAATATAACCTTAACCCTAACCCTAAATACGTGCCAATTTCTCTCATAACCCTAACCCTAACCCTAATGCTAAATTTCTAAACCTAAACCTAACCCTAAATACGTGCCGATCTGTCCTGCCGAATTCTGTGAAAACTCTAACCCTAACTCGAAACCTAATCCTAACCCTAACCCAAACGATAACCATAACCTTAACCCTAACCCTAAGCCTAACACTAAATACGATTCAAACCATGAACTTAAAGTATACCCTAGATAACTTTCTAACCCTAACTCTAACCCTATCCCTAACGATATATAGGTAGGTTTCGAACCACAAAAGTAATGCGTATTCTAACCCTAACCCTAACCCAAACTCTATCCCTAACATTAACCCAAACCATAACCCAATATACGTGCCGATTTCTAACCCAAACCCTAAACCTAAATACGTGCCAATTTCTGTCCTACCGATTTCTGCCGATTTCTGCTGATTTCTGTCCTACCGATTTCTGCCGATTTATAACCCTAACCCTAACCCTAACCCCAACCCTAAATACGTGCCGATTTCTGCCCTAACCCTTCAACCTAACACCTACCCTTACCCTAACCCTAACCATACCCTCAACCTAACCTTAACCCTAAATCTAACACTAAATATGTGCGTATTTCTCTCCTGCCGATTTGTAACCCTAATACTGAACCTAAATATAACCATAACCCTAACCCTAAATACCTGCCTATTTCTCTCCTAACCCTAACTCTAACCCTAACTCTACCCCTAACCCTAAAAACGTGGCGATTTCTAATCCTATCTTTAACCCAAAATAGGTATGGATTTCTAACTCTAATCTAACCCTAACCCTAACCCTAACCCTAACCCTAACCCTAAACCTAACCTTAACCATAACCCTAACCCTAAGCCTAACACTAAAGACGATTCAAAGCATGAACTTAAAGCAAACCCAAGATAACTTTCTAACCCTAACTCTAACCCTAACCCTATCCCTAACGATATATAGGTAGATGTAATGTAAAGTAATGTAATGTAAAGTAATGCATATTCTAACCCTAACCCTAACCCAAACTCTATCCCTCACATTAACCCAAACCATAACCCAATATACGTGCTGAATTTTGTCCTTCCGATTTCTGCCGATTTCTGCCGATTTCTAACCCTAACACTAACCCTAACCCTAACCCTAACCCTAAATACGTGCCGATTTCAGCCCTAACCCTAACCCTAACTCTACCCCTAACCCAACTTACGTGGCGATTTCTAATCCTAACCTTAACCGAAAATACGTATGGATTTCTAACACTAACCCTAACCCTATCCGTACAACTAAATACGTTGCCGATTTCTGTCCTAACACTAAGCCAAACCCTAACTATAACCCTAAACATAACCCTAACCCTAAATACGTGCCGATTTCTGCCCTAACCCTAACCCTAACCCTAACCCTAACCCTAACCCTAAATACGTGCCGATTTCTCTCCTGCGGAGTTCTGTCCTAACCCTAACCTTAATCCTAACTCCAACACTAAACCTAATATTAAGCCTAAACCTAACCCTAACCCTAAATACGTGCCGATTTCTGTCCTGCCGAATTCCTTGAAAACTCTAACCCAAACCCGAAAACTAATCCTAACCCACACCCTAACCCTAAATACGTGCTGATTTTCTGCATGCCAATTTCTAACAATTACCCTAACACTAACCCTAACCCTAAGTTTAACCCTAAAACTAAGCTTAACCCGAACTCTAACGCAAAATACGTGCGGATTTCTGCCCTGCCGATTTCTAACCCTAATCCTGAACCTAAAAATAACCTTAACCCTAACCCTAAATATGTGCCAATATCTCTCCTAACCCTAACCCTAACCCTAACCCTAAATAAATGCAATTTCTGCCGATATCTGTCCTAACCCTAAATCGAACCATAAATTTCTAAACCTAACCCTAACCCTAAATACGTGCCGAGTTCTGGCCTGCTGAATTCTGTGAAAACTCTAACCCTAAACCGAAACCTAACCCTAACCCAAACCCTCACCCTAAATACGTGCTGATTTTCTGCATGCCGATTTCTAACAATTACCCTAACACTAACCCTAACCCTAAGTTTAATCCTAAAACTAAGCTTAACCCGAACTCTAACGCAAAATACGTGCGGATTTCTTTCCTGCCGATTTGTAACCCTAATCCTGAACCTAAATATAACCTTAACCCTAACCCTAAATACATGCCAATTTCTCTCCTAACCCTAACCCTAACCCTAATGCTAAATTTCTAAACCTAACCCTAACCCTAAATACGTGCCGATTTCTGTCCTGCCGAATTCTTTGAAAACTCTAACCCAAACCCGAAAACTAATCCTAACCCACACCCTAACCCTAAATACGTGCTGATTTTCTGCATGCCAATTTCTAACAATTACCCTAACACTAACCCTAACCCTAAGTTTAACCCTAAAACTAAGCTTAACCCGAACTCTAACGCAAAATACGTGCGGATTTCTGCCCTGCCGATTTCTAACCCTAATCCTGAACCTAAAAATAACCTTAACCCTAACCCTAAATATGTGCCAATTTCTCTCCTAACCCTAACCCTAACCCTAAATAAATGCAATTTCTGCCGATATCTGTCCTAACCCTAAATCGAACCATAAATTTCTAAACCTAACCCTAACCCTAAATACGTGCCGAGTTCTGGCCTGCTGAATTCTGTGAAAACTCTAACCCTAAACCGAAACCTAACCCTAACCCAAACCCTCACCCTAAATACGTGCTGATTTTCTGCATGCCGATTTCTAACAATTACCCTAACACTAACCCTAACCCTAAGTTTAATCCTAAAACTAAGCTTAACCCGAACTCTAACGCAAAATACGTGCGGATTTCTTTCCTGCCGATTTGTAACCCTAATCCTGAACCTAAATATTACCTTAACCCTAACCCTAAATATGTGCCAATTTCTCTCCTAACCCTAACCCTAACCCTAATGCTAAATTTCTAAACCTAACCCTAACCCTAAATACGTGCCGATTTCTGTCCTGCCGAATTCTGTGAAAACTCAAACCCTAACTCGAAACCTAATCCAAACCCTAACCAAACGCTAACCCTAACGCTAAATTTCTAAACCTAACCCTAACCCTAACCTTAAATACGTGCCGATCTGTCCTGCCCAATTCTGTGAAAACTCTAACCCTAACTCGAAACCTAATCCTAACCCTAACCCAAACCCTAACGATAACCCTAACCTTAACCCTAACCCTAACCCTAAGCCTAACACTAAAGACGATTCAAAGCATGAACTTAAAGTATACCCTAGATAACTTTCTAACCCTAACTCTAACCCTATCCCTAACGATAAATAGGTAGGTTTCGAACCACAAAAGTAATGCGTATTCTAATCCTAACGAAAACTGTATCCCTAACATTAACCCAAACCCTAAATACGTGCCGATTTCTGTCCTTCCGATTTCTGCCGATTCCTAACCCTAACCCTAACCCTAAATACGTGCCGATTTCTGCCCTAACCCTAACCCTAAATATGTGCCGATTTCTCTCCTGCGGAGTCCTGTCCTAACCCTAACCCTAACCCTAACCCTAAATACGTGCTGATTTCTGCCCTAAACCTAACGCTAACCCTAACCCTAAATACGTGCCGATTTCTCTCCTGCGGAGTTCTGTCCTAACCCTAACCTTAATCCTAACTCCAACCCTAAACCTAATATTAAGCCTAAACCTAACCCTAACCCTAAATACGTGCCGATTTCTGTCCTGCCGAATTCTTTGAAAACTCTAACCCAAACCCGAAAACTAATCCTAACCCAAACCCTAACCCTAAATACGTGCTGATTTTCTGCATGCCGATTTCTAACAATTACCCTAACACTAACCCTAACCCTAAGTTTAACCCTAAAACTAAGCTTAACCCGAACTCTAACGCAAAATACGTGCGGATTTCTGCCCTGCCGATTTCTAATGTTAATCCTGAACCTAAATATAACCTTAACCCTAACCCTAAATACCTGCCAATTTCTCTCCTAACCCTATCCCTAACCCTAACCCTAACCCTAACCATAAATAAATGCAATTTCTGCCGATATCTGTCCTAACCCTAAATCGAACCATAAATTTCTAAACCTAACCCTAACCCTAAATACGTGCCGAGTTCTGTCCTGCTGAATTCTGTGAAAACTCTAACCCTAAACCGAAACCTAACCCTAACCCAAACCCTCACCCTAAATACGTGCTGATTTTCTGCATGCCGATTTCTAACAATTACCCTAACACTAACCCTAACCCTAAGTTTAATCCTAAAACTAAGCTTAACCATAACTCTAACCCAAAATACGTGCGGATTTCTGTCCTGCCGATTTGTAACCCTAATCCTGAACCTAAATATAACCTTAACCCTAACCCTAAATACGTGCCAATTTCTCTCATAACCCTAACCCTAACCCTAATGCTAAATTTCTAAACCTAAACCTAACCCTAAATACGTGCCGATCTGTCCTGCCGAATTCTGTGAAAACTCTAACCCTAACTCGAAACCTAATCCTAACCCTAACCCAAACGATAACCATAACCTTAACCCTAACCCTAAGCCTAACACTAAATACGATTCAAACCATGAACTTAAAGTATACCCTAGATAACTTTCTAACCCTAACTCTAACCCTATCCCTAACGATATATAGGTAGGTTTCGAACCACAAAAGTAATGCGTATTCTAACCCTAACCCTAACCCAAACTCTATCCCTAACATTAACCCAAACCATAACCCAATATACGTGCCGATTTCTAACCCAAACTCTAAACCTAAATACGTGCCAATTTCTGTCCTACCGATTTCTGCCGATTTCTGCTGATTTCTGTCCTACCGATTTCTGCCGATTTATAACCCTAACCCTAACCCTAACCCCAACCCTAAATACGTGCCGATTTCTGCCCTAACCCTTCAACCTAACACCTACCCTTACCCTAACCCTAACCATACCCTCAACCTAACCTTAACCCTAAATCTAACACTAAATATGTGCGTATTTCTCTCCTGCCGATTTGTAACCCTAATACTGAACCTAAATATAACCATAACCCTAACCCTAAATACCTGCCTATTTCTCTCCTAACCCTAACTCTAACCCTAACTCTACCCCTAACCCTAAAAACGTGGCGATTTCTAATCCTATCTTTAACCCAAAATAGGTATGGATTTCTAACTCTAATCTAACCCTAACCCTAACCCTAACCCTAACCCTAACCCTAAACCTAACCTTAACCATAACCCTAACCCTAAGCCTAACACTAAAGACGATTCAAAGCATGAACTTAAAGCAAACCCAAGATAACTTTCTAACCCTAACTCTAACCCTAACCCTATCCCTAACGATATATAGGTAGATGTAATGTAAAGTAATGTAATGTAAAGTAATGCATATTCTAACCCTAACCCTAACCCAAACTCTATCCCTCACATTAACCCAAACCATAACCCAATATACGTGCTGAATTTTGTCCTTCCGATTTCTGCCGATTTCTGCCGATTTCTAACCCTAACACTAACCCTAACCCTAACCCTAACCCTAAATACGTGCCGATTTCAGCCCTAACCCTAACCCTAACTCTACCCCTAACCCAACTTACGTGGCGATTTCTAATCCTAACCTTAACCGAAAATACGTATGGATTTCTAACACTAACCCTAACCCTATCCGTACAACTAAATACGTTGCCGATTTCTGTCCTAACACTAAGCCAAACCCTAACTATAACCCTAAACATAACCCTAACCCTAAATACGTGCCGATTTCTGCCCTAACCCTAACCCTAACCCTAACCCTAACCCTAAATACGTGCCGATTTCTCTCCTGCGGAGTTCTGTCCTAACCCTAACCTTAATCCTAACTCCAACCCTAAACCTAATATTAAGCCTAAACCTAACCCTAACCCTAAATACGTGCCGATTTCTGTCCTGCCGAATTCCTTGAAAACTCTAACCCAAACCCGAAAACTAATCCTAACCCACACCCTAACCCTAAATACGTGCTGATTTTCTGCATGCCAATTTCTAACAATTACCCTAACACTAACCCTAACCCTAAGTTTAACCCTAAAACTAAGCTTAACCCGAACTCTAACGCAAAATACGTGCGGATTTCTGCCCTGCCGATTTCTAACCCTAATCCTGAACCTAAAAATAACCTTAACCCTAACCCTAAATATGTGCCAATATCTCTCCTAACCCTAACCCTAACCCTAACCCTAAATAAATGCAATTTCTGCCGATATCTGTCCTAACCCTAAATCGAACCATAAATTTCTAAACCTAACCCTAACCCTAAATACGTGCCGAGTTCTGGCCTGCTGAATTCTGTGAAAACTCTAACCCTAAACCGAAACCTAACCCTAACCCAAACCCTCACCCTAAATACGTGCTGATTTTCTGCATGCCGATTTCTAACAATTACCCTAACACTAACCCTAACCCTAAGTTTAATCCTAAAACTAAGCTTAACCCGAACTCTAACGCAAAATACGTGCGGATTTCTTTCCTGCCGATTTGTAACCCTAATCCTGAACCTAAATATAACCTTAACCCTAACCCTAAATACATGCCAATTTCTCTCCTAACCCTAACCCTAACCCTAATGCTAAATTTCTAAACCTAACCCTAACCCTAAATACGTGCCGATTTCTGTCCTGCCGAATTCTTTGAAAACTCTAACCCAAACCCGAAAACTAATCCTAACCCACACCCTAACCCTAAATACGTGCTGATTTTCTGCATGCCAATTTCTAACAATTACCCTAACACTAACCCTAACCCTAAGTTTAACCCTAAAACTAAGCTTAACCCGAACTCTAACGCAAAATACGTGCGGATTTCTGCCCTGCCGATTTCTAACCCTAATCCTGAACCTAAAAATAACCTTAACCCTAACCCTAAATATGTGCCAATTTCTCTCCTAACCCTAACCCTAACCCTAACCCTAAATAAATGCAATTTCTGCCGATATCTGTCCTAACCCTAAATCGAACCATAAATTTCTAAACCTAACCCTAACCCTAAATACGTGCCGAGTTCTGGCCTGCTGAATTCTGTGAAAACTCTAACCCTAAACCGAAACCTAACCCTAACCCAAACCCTCACCCTAAATACGTGCTGATTTTCTGCATGCCGATTTCTAACAATTACCCTAACACTAACCCTAACCCTAAGTTTAATCCTAAAACTAAGCTTAACCCGAACTCTAACGCAAAATACGTGCGGATTTCTTTCCTGCCGATTTGTAACCCTAATCCTGAACCTAAATATTACCTTAACCCTAACCCTAAATATGTGCCAATTTCTCTCCTAACCCTAACCCTAACCCTAATGCTAAATTTCTAAACCTAACCCTAACCCTAAATACGTGCCGATTTCTGTCCTGCCGAATTCTGTGAAAACTCAAACCCTAACTCGAAACCTAATCCAAACCCTAACCAAACGCTAACCCTAACGCTAAATTTCGAAACCTAACCCTAACCCTAACCTTAAATACGTGCCGATCTGTCCTGCCCAATTCTGTGAAAACTCTAACCCTAACTCGAAACCTAATCCTAACCCTAACCCAAACCCTAACGATAACCCTAACCTTAACCCTAACCCTAACCCTAAGCCTAACACTAAAGACGATTCAAAGCATGAACTTAAAGTATACCCTAGATAACTTTCTAACCCTAACTCTAACCCTATCCCTAACGATAAATAGGTAGGTTTCGAACCACAAAAGTAATGCGTATTCTAATCCTAACGAAAACTGTATCCCTAACATTAACCCAAACCCTAAATACGTGCCGATTTCTGTCCTTCCGATTTCTGCCGATTCCTAACCCTAACCCTAACCCTAAATACGTGCCGATTTCTGCCCTAACCCTAACCCTAAATATGTGCCGATTTCTCTCCGGCGGAGTTCTGTCCTAACCCTAACCCTAACCCTAACCCTAAATACGTGCCGATTTCTGCCCTAAACCTAACGCTAACCCTAACCCTAAATACGTGCCGATTTCTCTCCTGCGGAGTTCTGTCCTAACCCTAACCTTAATCCTAACTCCAACCCTAAACCTAATATTAAGCCTAAACCTAACCCTAACCCTAAATACGTGCCGATTTCTGTCCTGCCGAATTCTTTGAAAACTCTAACCCAAACCCGAAAACTAATCCTAACCCAAACCCTAACCCTAAATACGTGCTGATTTTCTGCATGCCGATTTCTAACAATTACCCTAACACTAACCCTAACCCTAAGTTTAATCCTAAAACTAAGCTTAACCCGAACTCTAACGCAAAATACGTGCGGATTTCTTTCCTGCCGATTTGTAACCCTAATCCTGAACCTAAATATAACCTTAACCCTAACCCTAACTACATGCCAATTTCTCTCCTAACCCTAACCCTAACCCTAATGCTAAATTTCTAAACCTAACCCTAACCCTAAATACGTGCCGATTTCTGTCCTGCCGAATTCTTTGAAAACTCTAACCCAAACCCGAAAACTAATCCTAACCCACACCCTAACCCTAAATACGTGCTGATTTTCTGCATGCCAATTTCTAACAATTACCCTAACACTAACCCTAACCCTAAGTTTAACCCTAAAACTAAGCTTAACCCGAACTCTAACGCAAAATACGTGCGGATTTCTGCCCTGCCGATTTCTAACCCTAATCCTGAACCTAAAAATAACCTTAACCCTAACCCTAAATATGTGCCAATTTCTCTCCTAACCCTAACCCTAACCCTAACCCTAACCCTAAATAAATGCAATTTCTGCCGATATCTGTCCTAACCCTAAATCGAACCATAAATTTCTAAACCTAACCCTAACCCTAAATACGTGCCGAGTTCTGGCCTGCTGAATTCTGTGAAAACTCTAACCCTAAACCGAAACCTAACCCTAACCCAAACCCTCACCCTAAATACGTGCTGATTTTCTGCATGCCGATTTCTAACAATTACCCTAACACTAACCCTAACCCTAAGTTTAATCCTAAAACTAAGCTTAACCCGAACTCTAACGCAAAATACGTGCGGATTTCTTTCCTGCCGATTTGTAACCCTAATCCTGAACCTAAATATTACCTTAACCCTAACCCTAAATATGTGCCAATTTCTCTCCTAACCCTAACCCTAACCCTAATGCTAAATTTCTAAACCTAACCCTAACCCTAAATACGTGCCGATTTCTGTCCTGCCGAATTCTGTGAAAACTCAAACCCTAACTCGAAACCTAATCCAAACCCTAACCAAACGCTAACCCTAACGCTAAATTTCTAAACCTAACCCTAACCCTAACCTTAAATACGTGCCGATCTGTCCTGCCCAATTCTGTGAAAACTCTAACCCTAACTCGAAACCTAATCCTAACCCTAACCCAAACCCTAACGATAACCCTAACCTTAACCCTAACCCTAACCCTAAGCCTAACACTAAAGACGATTCAAAGCATGAACTTAAAGTATACCCTAGATAACTTTCTAACCCTAACTCTAACCCTATCCCTAACGATAAATAGGTAGGTTTCGAACCACAAAAGTAATGCGTATTCTAATCCTAACGAAAACTGTATCCCTAACATTAACCCAAACCCTAAATACGTGCCGATTTCTGTCCTTCCGATTTCTGCCGATTCCTAACCCTAACCCTAACCCTAAATACGTGCCGATTTCTGCCCTAACCCTAACCCTAAATATGTGCCGATTTCTCTCCTGCGGAGTCCTGTCCTAACCCTAACCCTAACCCTAACCCTAAATACGTGCCGATTTCTGCCCTAAACCTAACGCTAACCCTAACCCTAAATACGTGCCGATTTCTCTCCTGCGGAGTTCTGTCCTAACCCTAACCTTAATCCTAACTCCAACCCTAAACCTAATATTAAGCCTAAACCTAACCCTAACCCTAAATACGTGCCGATTTCTGTCCTGCCGAATTCTTTGAAAACTCTAACCCAAACCCGAAAACTAATCCTAACCCAAACCCTAACCCTAAATACGTGCTGATTTTCTGCATGCCGATTTCTAACAATTACCCTAACACTAACCCTAACCCTAAGTTTAACCCTAAAACTAAGCTTAACCCGAACTCTAACGCAAAATACGTGCGGATTTCTGCCCTGCCGATTTCTAATGTTAATCCTGAACCTAAATATAACCTTAACCCTAACCCTAAATACCTGCCAATTTCTCTCCTAACCCTATCCCTAACCCTAACCCTAACCCTAACCCTAAATAAATGCAATTTCTGCCGATATCTGTCCTAACCCTAAATCGAACCATAAATTTCTAAACCTAACCCTAACCCTAAATACGTGCCGAGTTCTGTCCTGCTGAATTCTGTGAAAACTCTAACCCTAAACCGAAACCTAACCCTAACCCAAACCCTCACCCTAAATACGTGCTGATTTTCTGCATGCCGATTTCTAACAATTACCCTAACACTAACCCTAACCCTAAGTTTAATCCTAAAACTAAGCTTAACCATAACTCTAACCCAAAATACGTGCGGATTTCTGTCCTGCCGATTTGTAACCCTAATCCTGAACCTAAATATAACCTTAACCCTAACCCTAAATACGTGCCAATTTCTCTCATAACCCTAACCCTAACCCTAATGCTAAATTTCTAAACCTAAACCTAACCCTAAATACGTGCCGATCTGTCCTGCCGAATTCTGTGAAAACTCTAACCCTAACTCGAAACCTAATCCTAACCCTAACCCAAATGATAACCATAACCTTAACCCTAACCCTAAGCCTAACACTAAATACGATTCAAACCATGAACTTAAAGTATACCCTAGATAACTTTCTAACCCTAACTCTAACCCTATCCCTAACGATATATAGGTAGGTTTCGAACCACAAAAGTAATGCGTATTCTAACCCTAACCCTAACCCAAACTCTATCCCTAACATTAACCCAAACCATAACCCAATATACGTGCCGATTTCTAACCCAAACTCTAAACCTAAATACGTGCCAATTTCTGTCCTACCGATTTCTGCCGATTTCTGCTGATTTCTGTCCTACCGATTTCTGCCGATTTATAACCCTAACCCTAACCCTAACCCCAACCCTAAATACGTGCCGATTTCTGCCCTAACCCTTCAACCTAACACCTACCCTTACCCTAACCCTAACCATACCCTCAACCTAACCTTAACCCTAAATCTAACACTAAATATGTGCGTATTTCTCTCCTGCCGATTTGTAACCCTAATACTGAACCTAAATATAACCATAACCCTAACCCTAAATACCTGCCTATTTCTCTCCTAACCCTAACTCTAACCCTAACTCTACCCCTAACCCTAAAAACGTGGCGATTTCTAATCCTATCTTTAACCCAAAATAGGTATGGATTTCTAACTCTAATCTAACCCTAACCCTAACCCTAACCCTAACCCTAACCCTAAACCTAACCTTAACCATAACCCTAACCCTAAGCCTAACACTAAAGACGATTCAAAGCATGAACTTAAAGCAAACCCAAGATAACTTTCTAACCCTAACTCTAACCCTAACCCTATCCCTAACGATATATAGGTAGATGTAATGTAAAGTAATGTAATGTAAAGTAATGCATATTCTAACCCTAACCCTAACCCAAACTCTATCCCTCACATTAACCCAAACCATAACCCAATATACGTGCTGAATTTTGTCCTTCCGATTTCTGCCGATTTCTGCCGATTTCTAACCCTAACACTAACCCTAACCCTAACCCTAACCCTAAATACGTGCCGATTTCAGCCCTAACCCTAACCCTAACTCTACCCCTAACCCAACTTACGTGGCGATTTCTAATCCTAACCTTAACCGAAAATACGTATGGATTTCTAACACTAACCCTAACCCTATCCGTACAACTAAATACGTTGCCGATTTCTGTCCTAACACTAAGCCAAACCCTAACTATAACCCTAAACATAACCCTAACCCTAAATACGTGCCGATTTCTGCCCTAACCCTAACCCTAACCCTAACCCTAACCCTAAATACGTGCCGATTTCTCTCCTGCGGAGTTCTGTCCTAACCCTAACCTTAATCCTAACTCCAACCCTAAACCTAATATTAAGCCTAAACCTAACCCTAACCCTAAATACGTGCCGATTTCTGTCCTGCCGAATTCCTTGAAAACTCTAACCCAAACCCGAAAACTAATCCTAACCCACACCCTAACCCTAAATACGTGCTGATTTTCTGCATGCCAATTTCTAACAATTACCCTAACACTAACCCTAACCCTAAGTTTAACCCTAAAACTAAGCTTAACCCGAACTCTAACGCAAAATACGTGCGGATTTCTGCCCTGCCGATTTCTAACCCTAATCCTGAACCTAAAAATAACCTTAACCCTAACCCTAAATATGTGCCAATATCTCTCCTAACCCTAACCCTAACCCTAACCCTAAATAAATGCAATTTCTGCCGATATCTGTCCTAACCCTAAATCGAACCATAAATTTCTAAACCTAACCCTAACCCTAAATACGTGCCGAGTTCTGGCCTGCTGAATTCTGTGAAAACTCTAACCCTAAACCGAAACCTAACCCTAACCCAAACCCTCACCCTAAATACGTGCTGATTTTCTGCATGCCGATTTCTAACAATTACCCTAACACTAACCCTAACCCTAAGTTTAATCCTAAAACTAAGCTTAACCCGAACTCTAACGCAAAATACGTGCGGATTTCTTTCCTGCCGATTTGTAACCCTAATCCTGAACCTAAATATAACCTTAACCCTAACCCTAAATACATGCCAATTTCTCTCCTAACCCTAACCCTAACCCTAATGCTAAATTTCTAAACCTAACCCTAACCCTAAATACGTGCCGATTTCTGTCCTGCCGAATTCTTTGAAAACTCTAACCCAAACCCGAAAACTAATCCTAACCCACACCCTAACCCTAAATACGTGCTGATTTTCTGCATGCCAATTTCTAACAATTACCCTAACACTAACCCTAACCCTAAGTTTAACCCTAAAACTAAGCTTAACCCGAACTCTAACGCAAAATACGTGCGGATTTCTGCCCTGCCGATTTCTAACCCTAATCCTGAACCTAAAAATAACCTTAACCCTAACCCTAAATATGTGCCAATTTCTCTCCTAACCCTAACCCTAACCCTAACCCTAAATAAATGCAATTTCTGCCGATATCTGTCCTAACCCTAAATCGAACCATAAATTTCTAAACCTAACCCTAACCCTAAATACGTGCCGAGTTCTGTCCTGCTGAATTCTGTGAAAACTCTAACCCTAAACCGAAACCTAACCCTAACCCAAACCCTCACCCTAAATACGTGCTGATTTTCTGCATGCCGATTTCTAACAATTACCCTAACACTAACCCTAACCCTAAGTTTAATCCTAAAACTAAGCTTAACCCGAACTCTAACGCAAAATACGTGCGGATTTCTTTCCTGCCGATTTGTAACCCTAATCCTGAACCTAAATATTACCTTAACCCTAACCCTAAATATGTGCCAATTTCTCTCCTAACCCTAACCCTAACCCTAATGCTAAATTTCTAAACCTAACCCTAACCCTAAATACGTGCCGATTTCTGTCCTGCCGAATTCTGTGAAAACTCAAACCCTAACTCGAAACCTAATCCAAACCCTAACCAAACGCTAACCCTAACGCTAAATTTCTAAACCTAACCCTAACCCTAACCTTAAATACGTGCCGATCTGTCCTGCCCAATTCTGTGAAAACTCTAACCCTAACTCGAAACCTAATCCTAACCCTAACCCAAACCCTAACGATAACCCTAACCTTAACCCTAACCCTAACCCTAAGCCTAACACTAAAGACGATTCAAAGCATGAACTTAAAGTATACCCTAGATAACTTTCTAACCCTAACTCTAACCCTATCCCTAACGATAAATAGGTAGGTTTCGAACCACAAAAGTAATGCGTATTCTAATCCTAACGAAAACTGTATCCCTAACATTAACCCAAACCCTAAATACGTGCCGATTTCTGTCCTTCCGATTTCTGCCGATTCCTAACCCTAACCCTAACCCTAAATACGTGCCGATTTCTGCCCTAACCCTAACCCTAAATATGTGCCGATTTCTCTCCTGCGGAGTTCTGTCCTAACCCTAACCCTAACCCTAACCCTAAATACGTGCCGATTTCTGCCCTAAACCTAACGCTAACCCTAACCCTAAATACGTGCCGATTTCTCTCCTGCGGAGTTCTGTCCTAACCCTAACCTTAATCCTAACTCCAACCCTAAACCTAATATTAAGCCTAAACCTAACCCTAACCCTAAATACGTGCCGATTTCTGTCCTGCCGAATTCCTTGAAAACTCTAACCCAAACCCGAAAACTAATCCTAACCCAAACCCTAACCCTAAATACGTGCTGATTTTCTGCATGCCGATTTCTAACAATTACCCTAACACTAACCCTAACCCTAAGTTTAATCCTAAAACTAAGCTTAACCCGAACTCTAACGCAAAATACGTGCGGATTTCTTTCCTGCCGATTTGTAACCCTAATCCTGAACCTAAATATAACCTTAACCCTAACCCTAACTACATGCCAATTTCTCTCCTAACCCTAACCCTAACCCTAATGCTAAATTTCTAAACCTAACCCTAACCCTAAATACGTGCCGATTTCTGTCCTGCCGAATTCTTTGAAAACTCTAACCCAAACCCGAAAACTAATCCTAACCCACACCCTAACCCTAAATACGTGCTAATTTTCTGCATGCCAATTTCTAACAATTACCCTAACACTAACCCTAACCCTAAGTTTAACCCTAAAACTAAGCTTAACCCGAACTCTAACGCAAAATACGTGCGGATTTCTGCCCTGCCGATTTCTAACCCTAATCCTGAACCTAAAAATAACCTTAACCCTAACCCTAAATATGTGCCAATTTCTCTCCTAACCCTAACCCTAACCCTAACCCTAACCCTAAATAAATGCAATTTCTGCCGATATCTGTCCTAACCCTAAATCGAACCATAAATTTCTAAACCTAACCCTAACCCTAAATACGTGCCGAGTTCTGGTCTGCTGAATTCTGTGAAAACTCTAACCCTAAACCGAAACCTAACCCTAACCCAAACCCTCACCCTAAATACGTGCTGATTTTCTGCATGCCGATTTCTAACAATTACCCTAACACTAACCCTAACCCTAAGTTTAATCCTAAAACTAAGCTTAACCCGAACTCTAACGCAAAATACGTGCGGATTTCTTTCCTGCCGATTTGTAACCCTAATCCTGAACCTAAATATTACCTTAACCCTAACCCTAAATATGTGCCAATTTCTCTCCTAACCCTAACCCTAACCCTAATGCTAAATTTCTAAACCTAACCCTAACCCTAAATACGTGCCGATTTCTGTCCTGCCGAATTCTGTGAAAACTCAAACCCTAACTCGAAACCTAATCCAAACCCTAACCAAACGCTAACCCTAACGCTAAATTTCTAAACCTAACCCTAACCCTAACCTTAAATACGTGCCGATCTGTCCTGCCCAATTCTGTGAAAACTCTAACCCTAACTCGAAACCTAATCCTAACCCTAACCCAAACCCTAACGATAACCCTAACCTTAACCCTAACCCTAACCCTAAGCCTAACACTAAAGACGATTCAAAGCATGAACTTAAAGTATACCCTAGATAACTTTCTAACCCTAACTCTAACCCTATCCCTAACGATAAATAGGTAGGTTTCGAACCACAAAAGTAATGCGTATTCTAATCCTAACGAAAACTGTATCCCTAACATTAACCCAAACCCTAAATACGTGCCGATTTTTGTCCTTCCGATTTCTGCCGATTCCTAACCCTAACCCTAACCCTAAATACGTGCCGATTTCTGCCCTAACCCTAACCCTAAATATGTGCCGATTTCTCTCCTGCGGAGTTCTGTCCTAACCCTAACCCTAACCCTAACCCTAAATACGTGCCGATTTCTGCCCTAAACCTAACGCTAACCCTAACCCTAAATACGTGCCGATTTCTCTCCTGCGGAGTTCTGTCCTAACCCTAACCTTAATCCTAACTCCAACCCTAAACCTAATATTAAGCCTAAACCTAACCCTAACCCTAAATACGTGCCGATTTCTGTCCTGCCGAATTCTTTGAAAACTCTAACCCAAACCCGAAAACTAATCCTAACCCAAA